>NC_059224.1:1873968-2051468 GCF_020615455.1 Coregonus clupeaformis | reverse complement strand
TATATATAATGTAAGTCGCTCTGGATAAGAGCTTCTGCTAAATGACTAAAATGTCAATGTAAATCTCTCTCAACAAATCATGAGTTTGGGTAGGCGGGGCTTAAAAATAATCCCCCCCCCGGAAACATGACAGAAGAAAACAATGCAGAGGCAGACAGCTAGGCTAATTTTAGCCACAGCCAGTCAGCGGTTGTAAGCTTGTAACGCTAACGTCATAGCACATGGAAACTACTCACTGCCAAATAGACTCATTGAAAAATCCTCCGCAAGCTCCATCTACCTAGCAACCGGGAATGTTTGCGGCAGTACGTGAATGGATTGGGCTCTGGACGGATTTCCCGAACTCCTTCCAACTCCTCCTTTTCCTCCCTGTCAAACTGAGGCTGGTCTTACGCCACGCCACGCCACGTCACGCCGGGACCTCAGAGTTCAAACCAACGCAAGTTATTTGCATAGAGCTTCCTACTGGTTGATTCTGATACCCTGGTTTCCCACTACGGAAGTATCATCCTTCTACAACAAGTAAGCGATTCGGAAAAGTCAGAGTTTCCGACATGATGTGAACGTGGTATTAACACAGGCGTGTATGCTGGAACATTGTGTCTGTCTAGAGAGACTAGTATACGGACAATATACCCAGCATTAGCATTTAGGGACTACTGTGAAGTGACTTCCTGTCAGTGTCAGTGATGTTGTTGCCGCTGACCTTGAATCGGTCCAGGTTGGTCTTGCGTTCGTTGGGCTTCCTGTCACCATGGAGACAAACACAGGAAAACCGGTGGCCTTTTTTATCTGGACCTAATGGGAGGGAGGGGAGAGGATATTTGTGTATTACTGTAGTAGTATGTATATGGTACTGTTAACCTACCTCCCTGCAGTATTGCTCCATGTTGTAGTAGTATTTATGTAGTACAATAGTAGTACTATTATAACCCACCTCCTCCCTGCAGTATGAAGTATTGCTCCATGTTGTAGTATTTATGTAGTACAATAGTAGTAATATTATAACCCACCTCCTCCCTGCAGTATGAAGTATTGCTCCATGTTGTAGTAGTAGTAGTAGTATTTATTTAGTACAGTAGTAGTACTATTATAACCCACCTCCTCCCTGCAGTATGAAGTATTGCTCCATGTTGTAGTAGTAGTAGTAGTATTTATTTAGTACAGTAGTAGTAGTAATATTGTCACCCACCTCCTCCCTGCAGTATGAAGTATTGCTCCATGTTGTAACCCACCTCCTCCCTGCAGTATGAAGTACTGCTCCATGTTATAGTAGTAGTAGTAGTAGTAGTAGTAGTATTTATTTAGTACAGTAGTAATATTATAACCCACCTCCCCCCTGCAGTATTAAGTATTGCTCCATGTAGTAGTAGTAGTAGTAGTAGTATTTATTTAGTACAGTAGTAATATTATAACCCACCTCCTCCCTGCAGTATGAAGTATTACTCCATGTAGTAGTAGTAGTAGTAGTATTTATTTAGTACAGTAGTAGTACTATTATAACCCACCTCCCTGCAGTATGAAGTATTGCTCCATGTAGTAGTAGTAGTAGTAGTAGTATTTATTTAGTACAGTAGTAGTAATATTATAACCCACCTCCCCCCTGCAGTATTAAGTATTGCTCCATGTAGTAGTAGTAGTAGTAGTATTTATTTAGTACAGTAGTAATATTATAACCCACCTCCTCCCTGCAGTATGAAGTATTACTCCATGTAGTAGTAGTAGTAGTAGTAGTATTTATTTAGTACAGTAGTAGTACTATTATAACCCACCTCCTCCCTGCAGTATGAAGTATTGCTCCATGTAGTAGTAGTAGTAGTATTTATTTAGTACAGTAGTAGTAACATTATAACCCACCTCCTCCCTGCAGTATGAAGTATTGCTCCATGTAGTAGTAGTAGTATTTATTTAGTACAGTAGTAATATTATAACCCACCTCCCCCCTGCAGTATTAAGTATTGCTCCATGTAGTAGTAGTAGTAGTAGTATTTATTTAGTACAGTAGTAGTACTATTATAACCCACCTCCTCCCTGCAGTATGAAGTATTGCTCCATGTAGTAGTAGTAGTAGTAGTAGTATTTATTTAGTACAGTAGTAGTAATATTCTAACCCACCCCCCCCCTGCAGTATTAAGTATTGCTCCATGTAGTAGTAGTAGTAGTAGTATTTATTTAGTACAGTAGTAGTACTATTATAACCCACCTCCTCCCTGCAGTATGAAGTATTGCTCCATGTAGTAGTAGTAGTAGTATTTATTTAGTACAGTAGTAGTAATATTCTAACCCACCTCCCCCCTGCAGTATTAAGTATTGCTCCATGTAGTAGTAGTAGTAGTAGTAGTATTTATTTAGTACAGTAGTAGTACTATTATAACCCACCTCCTCCCTGCAGTATGAAGTATTGCTCCATGTAGTAGTAGTAGTAGTAGTATGTATTTAGTACAGTAGTAGTAATATTCTAACCCACCTCCTCCCTGCAGTATGAAGTATTGATCCATGTTGTAGTAGTATTTATTTAGTACAGTAGTAATATTCTAACCCACCTCCTCCCTGCAGTATGAAGTATTGCTCCATGTAGTAGTAGTAGTAGTAGTATTTATTTAGTACAGTAGTAGTAATATTATAACCCACCTCCTCCCTGCAGTATGAAGTATTGCTCCATGTTGTAGTAGTATTTATTTAGTACAGTAGTAATATTGTAACCCACCTCCTCCCTGCAGTATGAAGTATTGCTCCATGTTGTAGTAGTATTTATTTAGTACAGTAGTAATATTGTAACCCACCTCCTCCCTGCAGTATGAAGTATTGCTCCATGTTGTAGTAGTAGTAGTAATATTGTAACCCACCTCCTCCCTGCAGTATGAAGTACTGCTCCATGTTGTCACAGTCTATCTTGGTCCTGCAGAAGATGATGGCCTGGTCCATGTTGTGTTCCTTGATGGCTCTGATGGTGTACTCCCCCTTTAAGATCTTGATGGCCTCCGACCACATCTCTACACACACACACAGACACACACACAGACACACACAGACACACACAGACACACACAGACACACAGACAGACACACACACACACACACACAGGGTAACAGGTCAGCCCATAACCTTACGGTAGAATACAATAAAGCAAAGTAGAATGTAATAGAATGGCCCTAATTGCACCCGATATCAGGATTCCCCAACTGGCGGACCGCGGGCCGTTTTATTTGGACCCCCAAGTCTTCTGAGCAAATGTCCATTGTTGGACATAAGACAAAAAAACAACAGGAAATGAGCTCCAGGTTATTTTAATTTAGGAAATCTGTTCCCAAGTATCCCCACGGATAATGGAGAGACGTGTGATTCTATAGAAATGTAATCAAGGTTTTAGTCAAATATTATATTTGTTTGGGCTTCTTGCGGTCAAATTTGCAGTCTATAAATATTACGTAGCGGTCCCCCGACCATCCACTCACTAAATAAATCGTCCCGCGGCTGAATGTAGTTGGTGACCCCTGCCCTTTATAGTGCACTACTTTTGACCAGGACCCATTGGGAGTAAGGTGGCATTGGGGACAGGGGATCTGTCTGACCTGAGCTGTTGGCCCCTGGTCTGGTGTTGTCTTTAGCGTGGACCTCATCAGTCTGAAACACACACAGGAGAGGAGGGGGGAGGCAGGACAGGAGGAGGGAGAGAAAGGAGAGGGGGGAGAGAGGGAGGGAGGAGGAGGAGGGAGAGAAAGGAGAGGGGGGAGAGAGGGAGGGAGGAGGAGGAGGGAGAGAAAGGAGAGGGGGGAGAGAGGGAGGGAGGAGGAGGGAGAGAAAGGAGAGGGGGGAGAGGAGGAAGAGAGAAAGGAGAGGGGGAGAGGAGAGAGAGAGAGGGGGGAGAGAGAGAGAGAGAGAGAGAGAGAGAGAGAGAGAGAGAGAGAGAGAGAGAGAGAGAGAGAGAGAGATTAATAAACAAGGAGAGGGGGGAGAGGAGGAAGAGGGAGTGTCAAACTTCTAGTAGCAAAATAAGAAATGGAGATAGTTTCATTCTTTCTATCCAGGATACACATCCTCTACCCCTGGGTCCAAACTCAGTCCTGGGGCCCCTGGGTCCCAAACTCATTCCTGGACCCCCTGGGGGCAAATTTTGGTTTTTGCCCTAGCAGCTGATTCAAATAACCAACTCATCATCAAGATTTGATTATTTAAATCAGCTGTGTAGTGCTAGGGCAAAAACAAAAACGTGCACCCAGGGGGGCCCCAGGACTGAGTTTGGGAAACCCTGCTCTACTGAACTCTATGGTGACCCCTGATCAAACCGGAAGTGGTTCTATTCTATCTGACCCCAGACTGACCAGGAAGTGGTTCTATTCTATCTGACCCCAGACTGACCAGGAAGTGGTTCTATTCTATTACATTTACATTTTAGTCATTTAGCAGACGCTCTTATCCAGAGCGACTTACAGTTAAGGAGTGTATACATTTTCATACCAGCCCCCCGTGGGAATCGAACCCACAACCTTGGCGTTGCAAGCGCCATGCTCTACCAACTGAGCTACATCCCTGCCGGCCATTCCCTCCCCTACCCTGGACGACGCTGGCTAATTGTACGCCGCCCCATGGGTCTCCCGGTCACGGCCGGCTACGACAGAGTCTGGATTCGAACCAGGATCTCTAGTGGCACAGATAGCACTGCGATGCAGTGCCTTAGACCACTGCGCCACTCGACTGACCATTGACCCCAGACTGACCAGGAAGTGGTTCTATTCTATCTGACCCCAGACTGACCAGGAAGTGGTTCTATTCTATCTGACCCCAGACTGACCAGGATGTGGTTCTTGCGGTCGAGGCGTTCCCAGCTGCGGTCGTGTTTAGGGTTGACGGGTACGACCACGTGATGTACGGTCTCTGGGACAGAATCCTCTCCCTTCAGGTCTACCCAGGTGGGGAAGTGCATGATTCGCTCTGACAGCTTCTTTACGTCGAAGGAGTGGAGCGTCGCTGAGCACACTATCACCTGGTAGAGAGAGGGGTACAGTCTGAGCACACTATCACCTGGTAGAGAGAGGGGTACACAGTCTGAGCACACCATCACCTGGTAGAGAGAGGGGTACACAGTCTGAGCACACTATCACCTGGTAGAGAGAGGGGTACACAGTCTGAGCACACTATCACCTGGTAGAGAGAGGGGTACACAGTCTGAGCACACTATCACCTGGTAGAGAGAGGGGTACACAGTCTGAGCACACTATCACCTGGTAGAGAGAGGGTACACAGTCTGAGCACACTATCACCTGGTAGAGAGAGGGGTACACAGTCTGAGCACACTATCACCTGGTAGAGAGAGGGGTACACAGTCTGAGCACACTATCACCTGGTAGAGAGAGGGGTACACAGTCTGAGCACACTATCACCTGGTAGAGAGAGAGATAGATAGATAACCTATATATATATATATATATATATATATATATATATATATATATATAGGTTAACACACGGACATACGACACACACACACACACTAGGGGTCTTGTACCTGAAGTCTCTTGCCGTCCGAGGTGACTTGAGGAATCTGGTTGTAGACTCTCATGATGAAGTCAGTATAGCCCGCAGAGAGAAGACCATCCTGGAGTGGAGATAACATATATATGTTATGTTACACTGCTTTATATAGGTTACACACTAGGCAGTGGTCTGTAACCAGGGGTCTGTAACCAGGGGTCTGTACCCAGGGGTCTCCAACAGGTAGATCCCCAGCTAACAGTATCTACCAGCCCACTTACGAGTAGCTCACCAAGCAATTCTGAAAGTACATGCAATTTAAAAAAAATCTGTTCCATCGCAAACGGTCATAAAGAAGCTCCTGGCTACTATCCAATCAAAGCCACATTGACATTATCCCACCCCTGGTTAGCCACTATTGGCTTAAAAAGCCAAACCTAACACAATATCTGTCAATTAATTTCCAGCACTATCGCCCCCATCACTCCGTGTATAGCCTGTTAGTGACACTAATGATAACAGTCTTGTGGGTAGACAAAGACTTTCCCAAAAACCTTCTCAATTAAATGTTAACTGCAGAGTAGGCTTACCTGACAAAGACAGCATCATTATTTGTATCAAATTGGGTGGCCATACCACCTTTGCAAACTCTGCCATGACATGCTGCAGCCTAAAATACACAATGCTAGACCGACACATTCCTCTTTCTAAAATGTGCAACTAATGGGGAATTACACAATCTTTTTTTTTTTTTTACAATTATATATTATTTTTTTTACCTCAAAACTGGTCTTCTGATGTGATTTAAGCATTGACATGGTCTCAGAACATCCAATTGTTGTTTCTATATTATTAACTGTACACTGAACAAAAATATAAAAACGCAACATTTAAAAAAAGTGTTGGTCCCATTTTTCATACATTGAAATAAAAGATCCCAGAAATGTTCCATAAGGACAAAAAGCTTATTTCTCTCAAATTTTGCACAAATTTGTTTACGTCGCTGTTAGTGAGCATTTCTCCTTCGCTGATGAAACTGTGGGTTTGCAAAACTGAAGAATTTCTGCAGAAACTGTCTGAAACCGTCTCAGGGAAGCTCATCTGCGTGCTCGTCGTCCTCACCAGGGTCTTGACCTGACTGCAGTTTGGAGTCGTAACGGACTTCAGTGGGCAAATGCTCAGTTTCGATGGTCACTGGCACGCTGGAGAAGTGTGCTCTTCACGGATGAATCCCGGTTTCAACTGTACCGGGCAGATGGCAGACAGCATCTGCCTTCCCAGTCATGTGAAAGCCATAGATTAGGGCCTAATCAATTTATTTCAATTGATTGACTTCCTTATATGAACTGTAACTCAGTAAAATCTTTGAAATTGTTGCGTTTATATTTTTGTTCAGTGTAATTTTGAGAGTTTAAGAAAAACACACCCAAAAAATACAAAAAAAAAAAAAAATGTATAATGCATTTTGTTTTTACCAGGAAAAATAAAAACAGAATTCCAGAAAATACAGAAGATGATAATTTTATGGGGCCCTTTAGTTGTTTATTAACCATTATTTTCCCAGGTATATTGACAGAAAACCCATCTCTTGTACACCAAGGACCCGGAGAAGAGTAGCAGGGGAGAGGAGAAGAGAAGAATGGGACTATTTGAAAGCTGGTGATGTTTCATATATTTTTTAAATAGCTCATGCTAGAAATGTTTGGAGGACCCCTGCTCTGTTTTGGGCAACACAGAACAGCAAGAGAATAGAAAATAACAAGACACCCGACAGTCAGAGAGGTACATACACACTCATCCAGGACCAGGAAGCGGACTTGAGACAAGGTGAGTTTCCCAGTAGAGATGAGGTCGTCAAGACGACCTGGCGTTCCAACCACCATGTCCACCTGACAGGGAGAAATAGCGGAAGAGGATGGAGAAAGTTTTATAAAATGTTATATAACTACTTAAAAAGTGGAACTGAAAGCGTTTTAACTACTTTGCAGATACGAAACAAATCATAATATCAGTCAAAAATATCAAATTCCCAGTTTATGCTGCAACACCGACTTTATACGAGGTTTTAAAAATAGGTTCTATTTGACTCAACATTCTATGATGTACACTAAGGCATTGTTGGCAGAATACATGGATGTAGTTGAATGCATGATTAATATAATTCACCAGTACATTTCTTGGTAGTCCAAAAATATATTGCTATCAGGTTGTAAATCACAGCTGGTCTGGTACATGGTTTCCTGCCTCCATTCGGGATGCACTGTTTCAGGTTTCAATGACTCAATATTCTGGACAAAAACGGACAAATGTAACCAAGGCTGGAAATGTCAATACAATCAGACTAGCCATGGCAATGATCACAAGTCAGTCATTCCGTGGCTAGTAGGCTAGCGTATCTGAGCCTAACGTTAGCTAGATAGCTGCTGGGAAACAATGTCAAACAAAAACCAACAAGGCCCGCGGGCAGAATAGGACAGAAGCCAGTATAAATGAGTCAACAGTCGAGTCATCTACTTTATGAAAGTATAGCCTGATTCGATCGCGTCGGTGAATTCAACTTCAAATTGTGCCGCTTTCGTGTGTCCGGTTTACAGCGGAGGGAGAGTGTACAGACACATGCCACCGTCCTAGCAACGCTACGCTACTAAAATGTCGCAGTCTGGCTTCAGTTTTTAAAGCTTGACAATGAATAACCCCAAAAAAAATAACCTGCAACAAAATCACCATCGCAAAGGAGAAACATGTAGGCGTATTACAGCAACATTTTAGCATTAGACTAGGCTGGCTAATCAACTAGACAGATATTTAGACATATCGCAACTACACTGGTGATCCATGCAGAGCAAAAAATATATATATATATTTTTTCAGTTTAAAATGTTACAACATTATAATAAAAACATTATAAAAAGGGTCATATTTTTTCTAATAAAACAAAATGATCAGTTTAGGTCACAGTTTGACGTTTTTTTTTGGCAAACCAAAAATAGGCTATATCTGGTGAATTTGTTGTGTTTATGCGCTGATTGAGTTTGACACCCCTGGGCTACCGTATCTACTTACACCACATGACAAAAAACGGCCGGTTGTGGCACAGCCCAGGAATGAACCCGGGTCTGCACCGACACTGTGATGCAGTGTATTTAACATGCATGTCAAAAAATAACTAATGTTTCCTGATCTTTCCTATCTCTCAGATATAGGACAGACACTTCAGAACAAACTTCCTTTTGGGACCATCTGTTGTTCCATGTAGTGAAATTGTTATTCAATTCGTTTCTATGGGCTAATAGCAGTAAGGCCCAAAACATTTTCTCATCAAATAATGTTTGTATATTTTTTTGATAGTTCAAGGGGTCTTAAAAATCAAAAAGCTAAATTATCCTTGGTAAGACCTTCCATATAGCTTATTAGGGTTAGGGTTAGGGTTAGGGTTAGGGTTAGGGTTAGGGTTAGGGTTAACCCCCCCCCCCAGACTCCCATGGGGTTAACAGAACCTACCCCTTGCTCCAGTACAGCCAGCTGGTCTCTAGCAGGAACACCGCCGATGATCAGAAGATCTCTGTAATAACACCCAGCGTTACACACATACTGATAACACACACAGAGTTACACACATACTGATAATACACACAGCGTTACACACATACTGATAATACACCCAGCGTTACACACATACTGATAATACACCCAGCGTTACACACATACTGATAATACACCCAGCGTTACACACATACTGATAATACACACAGAGTTACACACATACTGATAATACACACAGAGTTACACACATACTGATAATACACCCAGCGTTACACACATACTGATAATACACCCAGCGTTACACACATACTGATAATACACACAGAGTTACACACATACTGATAATACACCCAGCGTTACACACATACTGATAACACACCCAGCGTTACACACATACTGATAATACACACATACTGATAATACACACATACTGATAATATACACATACTGATAATACACACATACTGATAACACACAGCGTAACGCTGCACACATTACAGGAGAGAGAGAGAAAGAGACAGACCGTGACAGACAGACAGTGACAGAGAAACCGACAGAGACCGACAGACAGAGAAACCGACACTGACAGAGAGACCGACAGACAGAGAAACCGACACTGACAGAGAGACTGACACTGACAGACAGAGAGACCGACACTGACAGACAGAGAGACCGACACTGACAGACAGAGAGACCGACACTGACAGACAGAGAGACCGACACTGACAGACAGAGAGACCGACACTGACAGACAGAGAGACCGACACTGACAGACAGAGAGACCGACAGTGACAGAGAGACCGACACTGACAGAGAGACCGACAGTGACAGAGAGACCGACAGTGACAGAGAGACCGACAGTGACAGAGAGACCGACACTGACAGAGAGACCGACAGTGACAGAGAGACCGACAGTGACAGAGAGACCGACAGTGACAGAGAGACCGACAGTGACAGAGAGACCGACAGTGACAGAGAGACCGACAGTGACAGAGAGGTATGTACTGTACTGTACCTGAGCTTGGGATTGTCCACATATCTCTTACACTGGTTAACGTTGTTGAGAGTCTGTTCAGCTAGCTCTTTAGACGGCTCAATGATCAGAGCTTTGGGACCACTGGACACAGCTTTCACCTCTGACACCTTAGCACTGCCTACATCAGACAGAGAGACATTCAACTACTAGGGTACCAATGGGGAAAGGGGAAAAAGTAATGGTGTTTGTATATTCAGGATGGTATCTAAAGGTGGCAGGGTTATTGAGGTAATAGTTGCTAAACAGTATTCATTGGTTAGTTTCTCACCTGTCTGGCTGGACTAGACCACACCCCCTACCTGGCTGGCTGGACTAGACCACACCCCCTACCTGGCTGGCTGGACTAGACCACACCCCCCACCTGTCTGGCTGGATTTGACCACACCCCCTACCTGTCTGGCTGGATTTGACCACACCCCCTACCTGTCTGGCTGGATTTGACCACACCCCCTACCTGTCTGGCTGGACTTGACCACACCCCTACCTGTCTGGCTGGATTTGACCACACCCCCTACCTGTCTGGCTGGATTTGACCACACCCCCTACCTGTCTGGCTGGATTTGACCACACCCCCTACCTGGCTGGCTGGATTTGACCACACCCCCTACCTGTCTGGCTGGATTTGACCACACCCCCTACCTGTCTGGCTGGATTTGACCACACCCCCTACCTGTCTGGCTGGATTTGACCACACCCCCTACCTGTCTGGCTGGATTTGACCACATGTCCCTCAGCAGCTTGGTCCAGGGCTACGAACCCCGTCTTGGGGGCGTTCTTAAACTCCTCCCCCCCAAAGTTAAACTTCAGCTCTGCATTCTGTCAGAAGGAGAGAAGAGATGAGTGAATATTGGTTGGAGCTCTACATGTGAACTTATGAATACGTGTAGATAATTGTATGGCTTACTGTTCCTTTACAAAACAATATAAATAGTATTAATGTCATATAGGTATTTACAGTGCCTTCAGAAAATATTCATACACCGCCCTGACTTATCCACATTTTATGTTACAGCCTGAATTCAAAATTGATTAAATACCCCCCCCCCCCTCACCCATCTAAACACAATACCCCATAATGACAAAGTGAAAACATGTTTTGGGACATTTTTGCAAATGTATTTAAAATGAAATTCAGAAATATCTAATTGACATAAGTCTTCACACCCCTGAGTCAATACATGTTAGAATCACCTTTGGCAGCGATTACAGCTGTGAGTCTTTCTGGGTAAGTCTAAGAGCTTTGCACACCTGGATTGTACAATATTTGCACATTCTTTAAAAAATTCTTCAAGCTCTGTCAAGTTGGTTGTTCATCATTGCTAGACAACCATGTTCAGGTCTTGCCGTAGATTTTCAAGCAGATTTAAGTCAACACAGTAACTCGGCCACTCAGGATCATTCAATGTCGTCTTGGTAAGAAACTCCAGTGAAGATTTGACCTTGTGTTTTAGGTTACTGTCCTGCTGAAAGGTGAATTCATCTCCCAATGTCTGGTGGAAAGCAGACTGAACCAGGTTTCCCTCTAGGATTTTGCCTGTGCTTAGCTCCATTCCGTTTCTTTTTTATCCAGAAAAACTCCCCAGTCCTTAACGATTACAAGCATACCCATAACATGATGCAGCCACCACTATGCTTAAAAATATGGAGAGTGGTTCTCTGTAATGTGTTGTATTGGATTTGGCCCAAACATAACGCTTCATATTCAGGACATAAAATTAATTTATTTGCCACATTGTTTGCAATTTTACTTTAGTGCCTTGTTGCAAACAGGATGCATGTTTCGGGATATTTTTATTCTGTACAGGTCAAGAGTGTGCAAAGCTGTCATCAAGGCAAAATATATTTGGATTTGTTTAACACTTTTTTTGGTTACTACATGATTCCATATGTGTTATTTCATAGCTTTGATGTCTTCACTATTATTCTACAATGTAGAAAACAGTAAAAATAAAGAGAAACCCTTGAATGAGTAGATGTGTCATAACTTTTGACTGGTAGTGTGTGTGTGTGTGTGTGTGTGTGTGTGTGTGTGTGTGTGTGTGTGTGTGTGTGTGTGACCTTGAGAACACAGGAAGCAAAGAAGGGCTGGTTCTTCAGATGAGCTGGGATCTCAAACGCCAAGCCCAGGTCAGTACCTGAGAAAGAGAGAGATAGATCCCAGGTCAGTACCAGAGAGAGAGAGCGCGAGTCCTTACTGTCCGAGACAGAGTAGAAAGGTATCTGACACAGAGATAGACTCAATGACTCGAAACTGGACTGGAGACCGGTCTGTCTTCAGTACTACTCAACACTGGCTCTCAACCTATTCATATCCCAAAATAAATGATCTCACTACAATACATTTTAGTTAGCAAAAGTAGATAAGATTTTGCTACCATGGAAAGGTAAATACCTGTCTATTTGTGGACAAATCCCCCTGATTAACTCTTTAGTCGTATCACAGTTTACCTATTTACTTATGGTCTTGCCTCCACCCAGCGACCTGTTTTTTAAAATTATATCAGCAAAACATATTCCATTTTATTTGGAACGGCAAGCCAGACAAACTGGCCTATTTACATAATCATATTAGCAACCCATGCTAGTTGTTGCATCTTTTAAAAAATCTCCCCTCTCTATATTTAAAGCGGACATTTTAATCTCTGTCACATGAAACCGCTCACATGCGCAGTGGCTTTTGACAACAGTGTTTTCCCGTTAATTGCATTATGGAATGAACATTTGCACGTATCCTAATTTTAACTCCAACCCTGTTCCTGGAGAGCTACCCTCCTGTAGATTTTAACTCCAACCCTAGTTGTAACTAACCTGATTCATCTTATCAACCAGCTAATTATTAGATTCAGGTGCGCTAGATTAGGGATGGAGTTAAAACCTACAGGAGGGTAGCTCTCCAGGAACAGGGTTGGAGTGAAAACCTACAGGAGGGTAGCTCTCCAGGAACAGGGTTGGGGTTAAAACCTACAGGAGGGTAGCTCTCCAGGAACAGGGTTGGAGTGAAAACCTACAGGAGGGTAGCTCTCCAGGAACAGGGTTGGGGTTAAAACCTACAGGAGGGTAGCTCTCCAGGAACAGGGTTGGAGTTAAAACCTACAGGAGGGTAGCTCTCCAGGAACAGGGTTGGAGTGAAAACCTACATGAGGGTAGCTCTCCAGGAACAGGGTTGGAGTTAACCTACAGGAGGGTAGCTCTCCAGGAACAGGGTTGGAGTTAAAACCTACAGGAGGGTAGCTCTCCAGGAACAGGGTTGGAGAGCCCTGATCTACACGGTACGCACAACACAGGAATGCAGCTAACCATTTTTGGAGAAGGAGAGGTGTCCGTTGTCCAGATCCAGGTAGCATCCCATGGTGTCATGCATGGTGAACTCCTACAGGACACACACACACACACACACACACACAGACAACTGGTGACTGACTGTCTGTCCAATGGCTCCCTACTCCCTAAATCAGGGTTTCTTAAACTATGGGTCGGGACCCAAAGTAGGCCCTGCAGGTGCCATGACATTCAGATTCTCTCTGACAGTCGTTTAAGTTTACACTGAAAACATTTTACCATCCGAAAATTATAAAGCGGATCTTCAACGCTACGGATTGAATAGAGCCATAGGTAAATGTTTGGGTTTCTATAGCGTACCTCTCCATAACTGTCAAACTGTTTGTTGTGAGATTTCTTCCCCGTTCCGCCGAAGCCAAAGCCGTACTTATCGGTACCTGGTAACACCACAACAACAGTAGTGATGGTTAAAACATCGACAGACAGTGACAGCACAGTAAACATTGATGGTTTATTTGAAAGTACAAACACACATTGAATAAACAATCAGCTGACGCTCATTTCACCCGTCCAATGAATGAACTGGACTTAGTGTGTAGACTTGCCTAAGTCCAAAGCTGCCTGGCTGGTAGACCAGCCGATCCTACAAAGGCCCTGGTCACGACATGATACCTCATAATAGTACTTCCCTAGAGGTGGAGAGAGATGAGAGAGAACGAGAGAGAGAGATGGAGAGAACGAGCGAGAGAGAGAGATGAGGAGAGATGAGGCGAGAGAGAGAGAGATGAGGAGAGATGAGGCGAGAGAGAGAGATGAGGAGGGAGAGAGAGAGAGATGAGGAGAGATGAGGTGGGAGAGAGAGATGAGGCGGGAGAGAGAGATGAGGCGAGAGAGAGAGATGAGGCGAGAGAGAGAGAGATGAGGAGAGATGAGGCGGGAGAGAGAGAGAGATGAGGAGAGATGAGGCGGGAGAGAGAGAGATGAGGAGAGATGAGGCGGGAGAGAGAGAGATGAGGCGGGAGAGAGAGAGATGAGAGAGAGATGAGGAGAGATGAGGCGGGAGAGAGAGAGATGAGGAGAGATGAGGCGGGAGAGAGAGAGATGAGGAGAGATGAGGCGGGAGAGAGAGAGATGAGGAGGGAGAGAGAGAGAGATGAGGCGGGAGAGTGAGATGAGGAGAGATGAGGCGGGAGAGAGAGATGAGGAGGGAGAGAGATGAGAAGAGACGGAGCATAAACATTAACAATACATAGAAGGTCAGTTTCTAACCTTGGTGGCAACATGTGTACATTGGTGATGATAGCTTTGGTAGTGTACGTTTTGTGTGTGTGTGTTTCTTACCCTTGGTGATGGCTTTGGTAGAGCGACAGCCGTGCCATTCTTTAAACTCCCTGCTTTGACAACACAGTCCGTCCGGTCCAATGGCTGGAGGGGAGAAGGAGAAGATAAATAGAGAGGAGGGGGGGGGGACAGAGGTAAAAAAAAATGTAGGCTGCCATCTTGAAAATCTAAACGTGGCAGGAGCCCTTTGACTGGTACACTCACCGAAAGCTGTGCTTCGGTCATACGGGTTCATCTGCCATTTGTTGAAGACTGGAACAGACAGAAACAGACAGGTCAAAGGTCGCTAGTACAACAGTATCTGGCATTATAAAAACAGGTTGTTTGGATCCTGGTTGCTGATTGGTTGAAAGCAGGGAGTTATAGCAATACAATCCCCGCCCGGGCTCTGGCTGGGCCAATCAAGGACATTCAGAGACTCGTCCCGAAGCCACTCCTGTGTTGTCTTGCCTGTGTACTTAGGGTCGTTGTCCTGTTGGAAGGTGAACCTTCGCCCCAGTCTGAGGTCCTGAGCAGGTTTTCATCAAGGATCTCTCTGTACTTTGCTCCGTTCATCTTTCCCTCGATCCTGACTAGTCTCCCATTCCCTGCCGCTGAAAAACATCCCCACAGCATGATGCTGCCACCTCCATGCTTCACCGTAGGGATGGTGCCAGGTTTCCTCCAGACGTGATGCTTGGCATTCAGGCCAAAGAGTTCAATCTTGGTTTCATCAGACCAGAGAATCTTTTTTCTCATGGTCTGAGAGTCCTTTAGGTGCCTTTGGGCAAACTCCAAGCGGACTGTCATGTGCCTTTTACTGAGGAGTGGCTTCCATCTGGCCACTCTACCATAAAGGCCTGATTGGTGGAGTACTGCAGAGATGGTTGTCCTTCTGGAAGGTTCTCCCATCTCCACAGAGGAACTCTAGAGCTCTGTCAGAGTGACCATTGGGTTCTTGGTCACCTCCCTGACCAATGCCCTTCTCCCGATTGCTCAGTTTGGCCGGGCGGCCAGCTCTAGGAAGAGTCTTGGTGGTTCCAAACTTCTTCCATTTAAGAATGATGGAGGCCACTGTGTTCTTGGGGACCTTCAATGCTGAAGAAATGTTTTGGTACCCTTCCCCAGATCTGTGCCTCGACACAATCCTGTCTCGGAGCTCTACGGACAATTCCTTCCACCTCATGGCTTGGTTTTTGCTCTGACATGGATACACACCTGTATTGAGCAGGCCTATGCCATCTTAATTTACCCAGTTCATCAAGAGATTTACCACTTACATAACAATTTTACCATTACGTTATGCAGTTAGATTGTTTTTAACAAAGTCACATTTATTGTTTTAATGTATGCATTAACGCATAAATGTCTCCATCAATTCAGATAGCACCGGCCGGTACGCCACACCGGATAGCACCGGCCCACTTCAAGCACTGATGACAGGGAAAAGAGATGTCTGTCTGTCTGTCTTACCTGCTCCACCTGTCTTCACAGCAGTCCTCCCCTTCTTCCCCTCCTGCTGGTCCTTCAGAGTCTCATACACTATCTGGATCACTGGGATACTGAAGGCCTGGGGAGGGAGGACAGGGAGGGATAGAAAGAGAGAGAACGAGAGGAAGGTGTAGTATTTGATGTTTTGAGTTAAAGTCAACTTGTGAGTAGTTAGCATATTATACATCTAGATTTCACTCTAGACCTTTACATTTTATTGACAGTAGTACCATTACTTTCATGGGAGAAAGGGGGAGCCAATGTCTTTAGACTAGAGTCCAGTAGGTTCTGGTTTAGACTGGAACTATGGTCTCCAACAGGTAGATCCATGTAGCTCGGAACCCAACTATGAGTAGCTCACCAAGCAATTCTGAACATGTTTGTTCCATCGCAAACTGTCACAAACAGTAGCTTCCAGCTACTATCCAATCAAAGCCACATTGACATTATCCCAACCCTGATTAGCCACTATTGGCTTAAAAAGCCAATTATAAAATGGGTGGTTCGAGCCCTGAATTATGATTGGCTTAAAGCCATGGTACATCAGAAATGTACCAAGGGTATGACAAAACATATTTTCACTCTTCTAATTACGTTGGTAACCAGTTTATAAACAGCAATAAGGCACCTCGGGGGTTTGTCATACATGGCAAATATACCACGAATAAGGGCTGTATCCAGGCACTCCTCGTTGCGTCGTGCCTAAGAGCAGCCCTTAGTTATGGCACATTGGTCATATACCACACCCCCTCGGGCCTTATTGCTTAAACATAACACACATACAATAGCTAAAGAGCTGGCTGGGTTTTTCGTGCATCGGCAGGACAGAACAGCTACGTCTGGTAAGACGAGGGGTGGGGGTGTGTCTATTTGTCAATAACAGCTGGTGCGCGATGTCTAATATTAAGGTAGTCTCTAAGTATTGCTCGCCTGAGGTAGAGTACCTCATGATAAGCTGTAGACCACACTATCTACCAAGAGAGTTTTCATCTATATTTTTCATAGCTGTCTATTTACCACCACAAACCAATGCTGGCACTAAGACCGCACTCAACGATCTGTATAAGGCCATAAGCAAACAAGAAAATGCTCATCCAGAAGCGGCGCTCCTAGTGGCCGGGGACTTTAATGCAGGGAAACAAATCCATTTTACTTAATTTCTACCAGAATGTCACATGCAACCACAGAAAAAACAAAACAAAAAAAAAACTCTAGACCACCTTTACTCCACACACCGACGCATACAAAGCTCTCCCTCGCCCTCCATTTGGCAAATCTGATCATAATTCTATCCTCCTGATTCCTGCTTACAAGCTAAAACTAAAGCAGGAAGTACCAGTGACTCGCTCAATACGGAAGTGGTCAGATGACGCGGATGCTACGCTACAGGACTGTTTTGCTAGCACAGACTGGAATATGTTCCGGGATTCATCAAGAAGCCATTGATTACAGGCAATATCCGCACCGAGCTAAAGGCTAGAGCTGCTGCTTTCAAGGAGCAGGACACTAATCCGGACGCTGATAAGAAATCCCGCTATGCCCTCAGACGAACCATCAAACAGGCAAAGAGTCAATACAGGACTAAGATTGAATCCTACTACGCCGGCTCTGATGCTCGTCGGATGTGGCAGGGGCTTGCAAACTACTACGGACTACAAAGGGAAACCCAGCCGTGAGCTGCCCAGTGACGCGAGCCTACCAGACGAGCTAAATGCCTTTGCTGCTCGCTTTGAGGCAAGCAACACTAAAGCATGCATGAGAGCTCCAGCCGTTCCGGACGACTGTGTGATCACGCTCTCCGTAGCCGATGTGAGTAAGACCTTTAAACAGGTCAACATTCACAAGGCCACGGGGCCAGACGGATTACCAGGATGTGTACTCAGAGCATGTGCGGCACAACTAGCAAGTGTCTTCACTGACATTTTCAACCTCTCCCTGACCGAGTCTGTAATACCCACGTTTCAAGCAGACCACCATAGTCCCTGTGCCCAATAATGTAACCTGCCTAAATGACTACCGCCCCGTAGCACTCAGGTCGGTAGCCATGAAGTGCTTTGAAATTATGGTCATGGCTCACATCAACACCATCATCCCGGAAACCCTAGACACACTCCAATTCGCATACCGCCCCAACAGATCCACAGATGACGCAATCTCAATCGCATTCCATACTGCCCTTTCCCACCTGGACAAAAGGAACACCTATGTGAGAATGCTATTCATTGACTACAGCTCAGCGTTCAACACCATAGTGCCCACAAAGCTCATCACCAAGCGAAGGACCCTGGGACTAAACACCTCCTCTGCAACTGGATCCTGGACTTCCTGACGGGCCGCCCCCAGGTGGTAAGGGTAGACAACAACACATCTGCCACGCTGATCCTCAACACGGGGGCCCCTCAGGGGTGCGTGCTCAGTCCCCTCCTGTACTCCCTGTTCACCCACAACTGCGTGGCCAGGCACGACTCCAACACCATCATTAAGTTTGCTGACGACACAGCAGTGGTAGGCCTGATCACCGACAACGATGAGACAGGGAGGAGGTCAGAGACCTGGCAGTGTGGTGCCAGGATAACAACCTCTCCCTCAACGTGACCAAGACAAAGGAGATGATCGTGGACTACAGGAAAAGGCGGGCCGAACAGGCCCCCATTAACATCGACAGGGCTGTAGTGGAGCGGGTTGAGAGTTTCAAGTTCCTTGGTGTCCACATCACCAACAAACTATCATGGTCCAAACACACCAAGACAGTCGTGAAGAGGGCACAACAACACCTTTTCCCCCCCAAGAGACTGAAAAGATTTGGCATGGGTCCCCAGATCCTCAAAAAGTTATACAGCTGCACCACAGAGCATCCTGACCGGTTGCATCACCGCCTGGTATGGCAACTGCTCGGCATCCGACCGCAAGGCACTACAGAGGGTAGTGCGTACGGCCCAGTACATCACTGGGGCCGAGCTCCCTGCCATCCAGGACCTCTATACCAGGCGATGTCAGAGGAAGGCTCAAACAATTATCAAAGACTCCAGCCACCCTAGTCAGACTGTTCTCTCTGCTACCGCACGGCAAGCGGTACCGGAGCACCAAGTCTAGGTCCAAAAGGCTCCTTAACAGCTTCTACCCACCAAGCTATAAGACTGCTGATCAATTAATCAAATGGCCACCCGGACTATTTACATTGACCCCCCCTGTTTTTACACTGCTGCTACCCACTGTTTATTATCAATGCATAGTCACTGTACCCCTACCTACATGTACAAATTACCTCGACTAACCTGTACCCCCACACATACTCGGTACCCCCTGTATATAGCATCGTTATTGTTATGTCATTTGATTGTTATTTTTTACTTTAGTTTATTTGGTAAATATTTTAACACTAAATGCGCAAAAAAAGGGGAATTACACACAAAAAAATAGTAAAATGTTTTAGTTTTTTTTCAGACCTCAAAATTGGTCTTCTGATGTGATTTAAGCATTGACATGGATTCAGAACATCATGTCCGTTGTTGCTCTATTAATAATTGTAATATTGAGAGTAAAAAACTGAAAATAAATTAACAATTCCAGAAAATACAGAAGAAGATGATAATTTTATGGGGCCCCTCAGTTGTTTATTAACCATTATTTTCCCAGGTATATTGACAGAAAACTCATCTCTTGTACACCAAGGACCCGGAGAAGAGTTGCAGGGGAGAGGAGAGAAGAGAAGAATGTGCCTAATTTGAAAGCTATAAAAAAAAAAAACGAGTAGCTGGTGACATGTTTCATATTTTTTTTAAAGAAGCTCGTGCTAGATAAGTTTGGAGGACCGCTGGACTCTATTAGGTGCTGGTTTTGACAATAACACTGTATGGAGTGAAGGTGTTGTACTCACCCCAGTCTTACCACTCCCAGTCTCTGCCGCCTGAAGACAACAGAATAGGCAACAGGATCAGGTGGAGTCAATACACTGAATTATTAGTAATGTTTGAACTGTTTTATATAAAATGGCCAGTTTCTCACCATGAGTACATCTCCTCCTCCCAGGATCAATGGAATGGACTCCGCCTGGATGTCTGTGGGGAGGCTGGAACAGTCACAGTCAGTAGTTACATAATAATAATAATAATAATAATAATAAATAATAATAATAATAATACATTTGACAGAAATAATAATAAGCCATTTAGCAGACGCTTTTATCCAAAGCGACTTACAGTCATGCGTGCATACATTTCTTTGTGTATGGATGGTCCCGGGGGATCGAACCCACTACCTTGGCGTTACAAGCGCCGTGCTCTACCAGCTGAGCTACAGAGGACCATAGCTGGATGACAATCAATGAGCACGTTTACATGCCTTGCAAGAACGATTTCCATAATAATCCTGTTTAGATGGACACATCTGAAGTCAGGTTACTGATGGGACTTCGGATAAATATATAAAATAGCCAATCAAAATAAAATGTTCTACCACAGTGGACCATGTTATTTTTGCGCAGACTATTTGATTCCAGTTCAGACATATAAAATGTGATTGTGAAAATTATTTAAGATGCATACTTTAAGTTTTTCCTAACTCACTACACTCATAGATAAGAGCCAGTTTATGCTTGATCCGAAATGGAGTCGGCGACTCAGTATTAAGGGTGTGACGCAATTGAGGAGCCCCAGACACAAGCAGAGGCCAAATTGAGCTCCGTATTGACATGATTGGTTAATGGTAGGTGGGGGCGGGCGGTCCTGTATAAACCAACTCACTTCCTTGACAAATTCCTTCATAACAGCTCTGCAAACCGCAAGAAGTATGAATGTTCTGACTTGTGCAGAGGCTGTATCACCGTAAAGGCTGCACGGCCAATGCAGATGGCTGTTTGACTATGCAGCGCCTTTAAGAGGGATGCATGCGCAGATCAAATGCACCGCTGGAATACAGAATAAACTGATTACATGTCTTCATTCTAAAGATTGCTCTGAAAACGAGGTGTTTTAATCGGAGTATGCTGACTTTGATTATGAATTTACGATTAAGATAAGCAGAGCAAGGTGTTTACATAACTAATGCTATATTCGGCCTTCTGCCATAATCAGTTTAATATCGAATTATTAGTGTGCATGGAAACGTAATCAATGAATACATGACTGTCATCACGTAGCTAGTCCCTATAGTTAGTATGGCTACATTCATTGGTGACCATAGTGAGACATTGCTGGTCACTGATGAAGAAAAATCAGTTTAGCATAAAACGTAGCTAAAACACGAGAATATAGCAAAGGATATAACACGCTGACTAGCTACCTAGCTCAGTAGCCTAACGTTACCTACAGCTAGTTGGGTTTCTCAACTCCACGATATGTACATCTCTGTGGAGTTAGGTTGCGACGACTCTGGGCGGAGTGGACCTCCGACAACATCGAGTCGCTGTCAGTCGATATGACGAGACAGCCGGTGGTTATAATTGACGAAAGTTTTATTTACGAAGTATGGATTTCAGCAAACTAAGGCACGCAGCTACTGAGGACAAACATAGGTACACGACAAGGGTTTAAGAATGTACATTTTTTTTTACAAGTATCGACTGACAGCGCCTCGGAGGTTCAGTCCGCCCACAGTTTGTCTTCGCTCAACTCCATTGATGTTATGGTTCATCGTGGAGCTGAGAACTGTGTTAACTTACAGCCAGCCCATCTCCTCGACTGCCTGGGCGATCTCAGGCATAACGCCCATTTCTGTGGACCAAAGGCAACCATTATTGGCACAAACTAGCAGAACAGGACTCAAATCAATCCTAAATATGTTCACTTATAAATAAGTTCTGATAACACTGAGAATACAGTCAAAATATATATTTTAATTTCTTACCAGAAAACGCTGCCATATTTGCCAACGAGTTTGACAAAAACGGATGTGACGTTTATCTTATTCAACGCTATAATGGCGTTCGCACTAATTTAATGTGCATGCCGCCACCAACTGTACGGATAGTGAACTGGAGAACATTTTAAAGGGAAAAATAAAACAACATCATACAAAAGACAAAAATAGATACATAAAAAAAACAACATCCCACTACTTCAGTCATAGTCCAATCCAAATCACACACAGGCTCAGGGTTCTTGTGAGGTCTTATTTTTTATTTTTTTATTTTTTCGGGTGCATCTTTTTAATCGATCTGAGTGGTAGTAGCTCCTCTGGAAGGTGGGAGATGAGGTATGCTTGAGGTTATATGGGAGAAACTTGGAGAGGGTGGGGGCCTTCAGGTTCCTTGGGGTATACTTTGACACTAGACTGACCTGGGCAGAACACATTGAGAGAGTGGTGGGAAAGTGGAAGAAGGAGCTAAATGTGATGCGTTGTCTGACGGGGAAGGAGTGGGGGGGCTGGGCGTTCTTCATTGAAGACCATGTATGTTGCATTGATCCGATCTGTAATAGACTATGGCAGTATAGCATATGGTTTGGCAGCCCGGACCTCACTGGAAAGGCTAGATGTCATACAGGGGCAAGGACTCAGAATATGTAGTGGGGTCGTTTCGGACGTCCCCAGTGACTGCATTACAGGTGGAGATGGGGGATATGCCATTGCAGATTAGGAGACAGCAGCTGGCAATTAATTATTGGGTCAACCTACAAGGACATGGGGTGTCTCATCCTGCGATAGGGATTTTACAGGCATGCTGGGAACATGAGCGAAGACAGAACACGAGCTTTGGGTGGGTGGGTAATACCCAGGCGAAGGAGATGGGACTGTATGGAAGGGAGTTTAGTCCAACGGTAGCTATTCCTGTAAATCCACCATGGCTACTCCCGTCTCCAGTAGTTGATCTAGAAGTGTTGGAGAGACTACAGAAAGATAGGGAGAGTGTTGATCCATCTGATTTCTCTAAGAGACGTCTGGAAACGGTGTATTAGGATTTTGTGGCCATTTACACAGATGGTTCAAAAGATCCAAGGACAAGACGTACTGGGTCAGCATTTGTAGTGCAGGAATGTGGGGTGGAAGTCAGGAAACGTATTACAGATCATCTGGCTGTATTTACGGCGGAGCTGATGGCCATACTGTTGGCCTTGCAGTGGGTGGAGGAAGTTAAGCCAGACAGAGTAGTTATTTGCTCTGATTCGTGTGCAGTGTTAATGATTCTCCAGTCCTTTAGCTCACGTAGCAGACAAGACCTGCTTTATGAGGTGCCACAAAACCATGGCAGGATTAAACAGATGGGTATTCAGATAAGATTTACTTGGGTCCCAGCCCATGTGGGGGTGGAGGGGAACGAGGCTGTAGATGAACAGGCTAAACAAGCACTTAGTAGTGGGGATGTTGATGTTGAAGTGTCAATGAGCAAGGCAGAAGGAAAACGACTGATATATACAGTGATGGTGCAGAGATGGCAGGAGCAGTGGAATAGAGATAATAAGGGAAGGCATTTATTTCAGGTACAGAGGAAAGTTGGGGAGGGGAGGACGGCAGGAAGGGACAGAAGAGAGGAGGGTATTTTTTTACAAGATTAAGGGTGTGACACAGCCAGTTGAATAAGACATTACATGTGATAGGAAAGCATCCAACAGGAAAGTGTGATTATTGTCAGGAAACAGAGACTGTGGAGCATGTATTGCTACAGTGTTGGCAGTATCAGAGGGAAAGAGAGAGGATGAGATCTAGTATGAGGGAGAAGGGGATACAGGAAATTAGTTTAAAGAGTATATTGAGTAGAACGTCATTAGATATAGTCTCAAATATTTTGTTATTTTTTAAAAGAGAAACGGGGTTGGCAGGTAGGATTTAGTTCCTCCCTGTCGCTGGCCCACACTCCAGTACAGTAGGTGGCGGTAATGCACCATAACGTTGGATGCCAACCGCCGATAAAACCCACTGAAGAAGAAAAATAAGAAGATGTAGCTCTTCTGAATTGTTTATTTTGGCTTTTCAATGTAGTTTCCATAAGGCGAGTACTTTTGAAACATTCTCCTTTTAGGTCATTATAATTCATATTAAACATATATATTAGTAATGTCAACACGTCTTATGAATCAGTGTTTTATTTGATTATTTGTAACTCCGGCTTGGTAAAACCACAGATGGAACAATGAGACAGATATTTCACGGATGAATAAATGTGAAGCATCCGGTTGGCGGTTCCATTCAATACCACATATGGTGATGAGAGGAAGCCCAGTGGGAGATGCATTTTGGCCGACATTCTGCTAATTTTCTCCTCGATTAAACATTTGATCTCAAATACAGTTTTCTGTTTCCAGAACTAGAATATGTAACAAACAGAGTGGACTACGTTTTTGTAGACTTTACCCTTTGCCAAAGTAAAAAAAAAAAAAATGCGTTGTTTAGGAGTAAAGGTGGAAATTGAGATATTGCACATGCGCACTTTAGAGTAGGCGGTTCCCTAACGAGAATATGTAAATAAATGCTAGAACGCATCAATAGGATACGGCTATCTCGTTCTTGTTCCGCTCACTGTGATTCATTTTCTCCCGTTGGAAACGACCGGCTCTGTTCTCTCTTGGCTTAGTTATAACAGTCTTTGGGGAAACCGCCTTAACGTCTATGGGTAAACCGCGTTTTGTTAAACAGTACTTTTTGAACCATCCGGTATTCCGTAGTTTGTGGATACTTGTCGATGGTCGATCACAGAGTTTGGGTCAACTATCAACGCAAACATGGCTGATGATAGCAACGTTGAAGTGGAAGATGAGAACATTTTGTATGATTTACTTATAAATACGGAATGGCCACCCGAGACCGACACTCAGGTTTGTACAAAATCTGATTCGGTTCATTTCTCAACATATAGACGGAATGGCATGCCACGTTGAAGTGCTTTGTGCACCCTGCAAGTTTGCTAACGTTAGCTAGCGACGTTATAAGGCGCTAATTGCCGTTAGCCACGTCGCACAAATTTGCCTCACTCATTGCTGATGTCAAGTTTTGGATTGGCATTGAACCAACATTACTTAATGCATTTAGTTAGTTAACATTCAGTCACCGTAAACAAAGATGTCAAGTAAGGAGCTTAACTTCAGCGTTGATGTGTAAATGGAAATGTTTGTTTTTACTTTCCAAACCTTGGCTAGCTAGCTAACGTTAGTCTGTTGCGAATTTGTTGATGTTTGTTAGCTATCTTAACGTTACCATATTCTGTACTTTGTCCAGGGAATATGTTTTGGCCCTAGTATAGTCACTCTTGTGCAAATTGGTTGGTTCCCAATCACATTGTAATTCAGGGTGTGTGTAGAAAGGGAAATAACAGTCTGTAACTCTCTACCGTTTGCAGTTACGAGGCAACAAGGAGCACAGCTCATCTGTTATAGCCAAGGCGGTGACAGGTAAGACGGGATCATCGATGCATCTTATTCCATCACTGATCTGTTTTTTCATACTGTATCCGTTTTTATTCATGTTAAGAAAATAATGATCATATTGGAAACAAGTCCAAGGTTGCCTCCCAAATGTCCCCGTGTAGTTCAGATGGTAGAGCATGGCGTTTGCAACGCCAGGGTTGTGGGTTCGATTCCCACGGGGGGGGGGGGGCCTGTATGAGCAATGTATGCACTCACTAACTGTAAGTCGCTCT
Source organism: Coregonus clupeaformis (assembly GCF_020615455.1). Lineage (NCBI taxonomy): Eukaryota > Metazoa > Chordata > Actinopteri > Salmoniformes > Salmonidae > Coregonus > Coregonus clupeaformis. The sequence continues at coordinate 2,025,758 of NC_059224.1, read as the reverse complement.
GGATAAGAGCGTCTGCTAAAGGACTAAAATGTAGTGCACTACTTTTGACCAGAGCCGGCTGGGTCGTTCCACCAATTCGTTTTGAGAAGTGTAACTTGGTATGGAGGGAAGAAAAACTCACACACAAAAAAATACCTTTTAATTTCACCTATTTTTTTTTAACATTCTGTCATAAAGAGTACATGTTCAACTTAATACAAAACACGTTTTCCCATCTCAAGAGGTTAAATAATACTAATGATAATTTTCCATGAAGAAACATTGGTGGGATTTGTTACAAGTATTTTTGTGGTGGTGGAAGAAATTTGCATGTTATTGCTGTTCTGATTCCAGATTTGAATATCAGAAATAGACCAAGGTGCCATACCCTTTAAGTTCTGTTTTATGGTGCCTTCGTAAATCTACTCTGAATTCAGAGCACTCTCAGCTGAGTGTCCAGAGCGCAGAATAACTGAGGAATTTACGAATGTGCAACACCTGTTGAATATGACCAGTGTCAGTAAACGTCGGCAAAAAAAAAACGTATTTACATTTGTTTGAAAACAGCAACTGCAGTATTTAGTTTACTATAAATGGATCATACTTGACTTTTCATTCACAAATGCGAGTGAAATGCTCGCAGTGTGGAGCCCTGACCATCTGCCGACGTGGCTGGTGAAATAGACATCTTACCCGCCAATGCCAAAATCTACCTGCATTTGGCAGGTGTCGGATGTTACTTTTATGCCCTAGATAACATTGAAAACAGCCTAACCAGCTCTGCTAGGGCAAGTAAAATGGTCAGAGTGAGGTGTTCTCTAATTTGTGTCTGGAAGTAGCTAGCCAACTTTAGCCAGTTAGCTTGGGTGCTTGGTTGGGGCAAGCATTGGCAGGCTAGCTGCAGAAGGACGAGCAGGCTACTCTTCCCCATGCTTGGGTACTTGACTGCCGTTGTGAGGTCAGAACGCTTGGATCAACCCTACTCCTCCAGAGTGTCCAGTGTGCCCTCTGAACGCTCCGAGAACGAAACGCTCTGAGCGTGTACTCTGGCACTCAAGTTAATTTATCAACACACCCATCATTTGAAAGTTCTGCAAAGTTCCATGGCAGTAAATTCAACAGTGGGAAGTTAGCTACATTAGTTGATGTGGTTACTAAAACAGCTGTACCTCTTGATTGGTAGTATACAGCTCTGGAAAGAATTAAGAGACCACTGCAACATTTTCTTAAATCAGCATCTCTACATGTATGACAGCCATTCCATTCCAGTGTCTGTTGAATTCCAACACAGGCACACCTCATTCTACTGAATTAGGTACTGATTAGGTGATCACCTGAACCAAATCTTATTTAACGAGGAAAAGTATAAAAACCACTGCTGTGGTCATCACTATCCTCTTGCAATAGGACCAGCTGGATGGCAAAACAGTGCTAATAGTACCAAAAAAATTAATATTAATAAAAAAAAAAACTATTGACCATGCCAAAAGAGTTGAAAAGGAAAGTTTTGAGTGAGGAAAAGAAGGGTTCAATTCTGGCTTTACTGGCAGAGTGATAGTGAGCGTCAGGTTGCTTCCATCTTTAATTTCAAAGACGGTGGTTCATAAGAACAAGGTCAAGCAGCAGACATTGGGGACAACAAAGCTACAGACCGGCAGAGGGCGAAAACGACTCTCTACTGACCCGGATGACCGCCAACTCATTCTGTCACTCAACAACCGTAGGATGACATGAAGTGACCTACAAAAATAATGTCAAAAAGCAGCTGGGGTGAAGTGCACGGCGAGGACGGTTCGAAACAGGCTCCTAGGGGCAGGGCTGAAGTCGTGCAAAGCTAGAAAAAAGCCCTTCATTAATGAGAAGCAAAGAAGAGCCAGGCTGAGGTTTGCAAAAGACCATAAGGATTGAACCGTAGAGGACTGGAGTAAGGTCATCTTCTCTGATGAGTCCAATTTTCAGCTGGGAAATTTGGTGGAGGATCGGTGATGATCTGGGGGTGGTCCATCAAGGCTGGAATCGGGCAGATTTGTCTTTGAAGGACGCATGAATCCTGGAAGGAAACTTGCTTCCTTTTGCTCTGACATTGTTCCCCAACTCTGAGGATTGGTTTTTCCAGCAGGACAATGCGCCATGCCACACACCCAGGTCAATCAAGGTGTGGATGGAGGACCACCAGATCCTGTCATGGCCAGCCCAATCTCCAGACCTGAACCCCATTGAAAACTTCTGGAATGTGATCAAGAGGAAGATGGATGGTCACAAGCCATCAAACAAAGCCGAGCTGCTTGAATTTTTGCGCCAGAAGTGGCATAAAGTCACCCAACATCATCAATGTGAAAGACTGGTGGAGAGCATGCCAAGACGCATGAAAGCTGTGATTCAAAATCAGGGTTATTCCACCAAATATTGATTTCTGAACTCTTCCTAAGTTAAAACATTACTATTGTGTTGTTTAAAAATGAATTTTAACTTATTTTCTTTGCGTTATTCGAGGTCTGACAACACTGCATCTTTTTTTGTTATTTTGACCAGTTGTCATTTTCTGCAAATAAATGCTCTAAATGACAATATTTGTATTTGGAATTTTGGAGAAATGTTGTCAGTAGTTTATAGAATAAAACAAAAATGTTATTTTTACCCAAACACATACCTATAAATAGTAAAACCAGAGAAACTGATAATTTTGCAGTGGTCTCTTAATTTTTTCCACAGCTGTATATTTCTGTTCATATTTCCAGATTTGAATAGCACAGAAGTAGACGAAGATGTCATATCCTGTAACTTGTTTGGAAAGTGGTCAAAATGTCAGTTGTTACAGAATGGTGTTGATGCAGTCACTTAAACAGCGGTAAAGTTTGATCGGTACCAGATAATTCAGTTATAGTTTCAGATTTGTAATAGCAGAAGAGGAGAGGAAGATGTCATACCATAACTTTTTTGTGTAATTGTTTGGCAAAGTGGTCAAAGTAGCTGTTTTGTCAAAAGTTGCATTGTTGTATTTGCAGTGAATGGAAGTTGGAAGTGATGTCATAATGGGGAGCTTTAGTAATATTGAAAAAAGTCACATTAAAGTGAATGAAGGTGGACAAAATATCACATTTTATTTGCCACATGTGCCGAATACAACAGGTGTAGACATTACAGTGAAATGCTTACTTACAGCCCTTAACCAACAATGCAGTAAAAATAAAAAATAGCAAATAATTAAAGAGCAGCAATAAAATAACAGTAGGGAGGCTATATACAGGGGGTACGGGACAGAGTCAATGTGAAATAACAGTAGGGAGGCTATATACAGGGGGTACCGGTACAGAGTCAATGGGAAATAACAGTAGGGAGGCTATATACAGGGGGTACCGGTACAGAGTCAATGTGAAATAACAGTAGGGAGGCTATATACAGGGGGTACCGGTACAGAGTCAATGTGTGGGGGCACAGGTTAGTTGAGGTAGTTGAAGTAATATGTACATCTGGGTAGAGTTAAAGTGACTATGCATAAATAATTAACAGAGTAGCAGCAGCGTAAAAGGATGGGGTGGGGTGGGAATGCAAATAGTCTGGGTAGCCATGATTAGCTGTTCAGGAATCTTATGGCTGTTAAGAAGCCTTTTGGACCTAGACTTGGCGCTCCGGTACCGCTTGCCGTGCGGTAGCAGAAAGAACAGTCTATGACTAGGGTGGCTGGAGTCTTTGACAATTCGTAGGGCCTTCCTCGGACACCGCCTGTAGCACACTATTCCAGACCAGTCTGCACATTTTAACGGTGTTTCTAGCTTAAACCGAGTAGTCGGCTCTAATGAAGGGAACCGCTATGTTAAAGTATGAAGATTAATTTTACAATCCATTAAAATATAAACCAATGCACACAACATGTCTAAAACCTATTTATCAGCAACGCTGGTTATCGAGGGGAAGAGGATTGTAAAGATTTTTAAAATACTGTGAGGAACTACTATAAATTGAATGGATATTTAACAAAAAACGTGAGGTGACTCCCGAGTGGCGCAGTGGTCTAAGGCTAGAGATCCTGGTTCGAGTCCAGGCTCTGTCGCAGCCGGCCGCAACCGGGAGACCCATGGGGCGGCGCACAATTGGTCCAGCGTCGTCCAAGGTAGGGGAGGGTTTGGCCGGCAGGGATGTGGGTTCGTTTCCCACGGGGGGCCAGTATGAAAAAAAAACTTTTAAAAAAACGTATGTACTTACTAACTGTATGTCACTAACTGTATAAGAGCGTCTGCTAAATGACTAAAATGTAAAATGAAGACAAATTGACTGAGAAGCCCAGCTGGGTACTTTCTTAGATTTGCGAGAAGCAGGCCGGCTACATTTATGTAAATGATGACCGTAAGTACCATGAACACTTCAATGATGCTATGAAATAATCCCAAACTTGTTTTCTCAGAAGTGTAGCAGGTTGAGAATTCTAAACAACGTTTCCATCTGAGAACGAGTACGACAAATTACTGTAATTAATACATGCGTTAACAAACATTTTAATGTAACCAGGGATGAATGGTAAATTGGCTGTTTTACAAACTGTAGGCTACCACATGGGCATTCAGAAAAGTGCATTGTGGGCCGACACTGTATAGCCTAGGCTACTTTGCGTGGATAGGAGGGCGTCCATGTTGTTGTCTCGCCTAGTGCTGCTTATCGGCCCGGACCTGGCATAAACAGACTTGATTAGTATATACATTTAAAAAAAGATTCCGTATCAAGTCAAACCATGCTAGGATGTAGAGGATTGGTGCATTGTCCATTTGACACGACATTAAATCAAATCAAATCACATGTTATTTGTCACATACACGTGTTTAGCAGATGTTATTGCGGGTGAAATGTCTGCTTCTAGCTCCGACGGTGTAGTAACATCATTAGCGTACAACCTATAGTCAGACACATCCAACCTTTTTTAAAAGACAAATTGTATTTACTAGCAAGCAATACAAATGTGCGTTGTACACTGAACAGAAATATAAACGCAACATGTAAAGTGTTTGTTTCATGAGCTGAAATAAAAAAAATCCCAGACATTTGTCATACGCACAAAAAAACGTATTTCTCTCAAATGTTGTGGACAAATTTGTTTACATCCCTGTTAGTGAGCATTTCTCCTTTGCTGAGATAACCCTCACAACCGCAGACCACTTGTAACCGCGCCAGCCCAGGACCTCGTCTGAGGAGGGGAGGGGGGCTGAGGAGTATTTCTGTCTGTAATAAAGCCCATAGGGTGTGCTTGCCTGCCAAGTGGCTGCTCCCCTGTCCAGTCATGTGAAATCCATAGGTTAAGGCCTAATTTATTTCAATTGACTGATTTTCTTACATGAACTATAACTCAGTAAAATCTTTATTGTTGCATGTAGCTTTTTAAAAAATATATATATTTTTTGTTCAGTGTATAAAATAAAATCTACCCTTTTTATTAGTTTACTGCAGTGCCATGTCCTGTGTTCCAGATTAGCTTCTGGAGCATCAAAGTAAAGTTGGAAGGAGAAGGAGCTGTAGAACGTTTAATAGACTAAGTTAGCAAAACAACTGCTTATAATCATTAGGAAACACTATCGCTATTAGGTGAAGTTTATCTACATGAAAATAATGTAGGCCTATTTTAAATGGATTTGACGGTTACGGGCCCAGCCCTACTCACACTACCAACTCTGCTGTGCGCTCGAGGCTTCTTTTTACAGTCTGTGGCTCGAGGAAAGTGTTGCAGACATGGTGATCTGAGCTATCTGATTGGCCAGCGGTAGGCCTATAGGTGCACTTGATTTGCTCTCTGGGCCTGCCGGGTAGGCGGAGTTGTACCGTCAGACACATGAAATGGGATAACTTTGCCTTCCCGGCACCGGTGCTGCTGAATCAAGTGCACCTATTGCCAACAGCGCGTAAAAAATTGAAAACATTGGAAAGCTTTATCGTTGTTGTTTTTTAACAGAAATGTTTAATGGACAAGGAATGCCTTGGAGATCAACCAGTCCATCGCGATGACCGGTTGGTGACCACTGGTTTACCTTATGTAATGCTGATTTATTAATTTCCCTGTGTTCTGTATTAAAGGGCACTTCATTTAATATAATGGGTTTTTTAAAATTAAAATTGCTTCCCAATTTTTACTTTATCGAAGGGACCCAAAAGGCACTCATTTTGTGGGACGACCCTGCGGCGTTTGACCAGACTCTCTATGGACCTGGTCAGAAGTAGTTAGCTATATAGGGCAGTGCTCTCTAAACCTGCTCCTGGAGAGCTGTCCTCCTGTAGGTTAACTCCAACCCTGCTCCTGGAGAGCTACCCTCCTGTAGGTTAACTCCAACCCTGCTCCTGGAGAGCTACCCTCCTGTAGGTTAACTACAACCCTGCTCCTGGAGAGCTACCCTCCTGTAGGTTAACTACAACCCTGTTCCTGGAGAGCTACCCTCCTGTAGGTTAACTACAACCCTGCTCCTGGAGAGCTACCCTCCTGTAGGTTAACTACAACCCTGTTCCTGGAGAGCTACCCTCCTGTAGGTTAACTACAACCCTGCTCCTGGAGAACTACCCTCCTGTAGGTTAACTACAACCCTGTTCCTGGAGAGCTACCCTCCTGTAAGTTAACTCTAACCCTGTTCCTGGAGAGCTACCCTCCTGTAGGTTAACTACAACCCTGCTCCTGGAGAGCTACCCTCCTGTAGGTTAACTACAACCCTGTTCCTGGAGAGCTACCCTCCTGTAGGTTAACTACAACCCTGTTCCTGGAGAGCTACCCTCCTGTAAGTTAACTACAACCCTGCTCCTGGAGAGCTACCCTCCTGTAGGTTAACTACAACCCTGCTCCTGGAGAGCTACCCTCCTGTAGGTTAACTACAACCCTGTTCCTGGAGAGCTACCCTCCTGTAGGTTAACTACAACCCTGCTCCTGGAGAGCTACCCTCCTGTAGGTTAACTACAACCCTGTTCCTGGAGAGCTACCCTCCTGTAAGTTAACTCTAACCCTGTTCCTGGAGAGCTACCCTCCTGTAGGTTAACTACAACCCTGCTCCTGGAGAGCTACCCTCCTGTAGGTTAACTACAACCCTGTTCCTGGAGAGCTACCCTCCTGTAGGTTAACTACAACCCTGTTCCTGGAGAGCTACCCTCCTGTAGGTTAACTACAACCCTGTTCCTGGAGAGCTACCCTCCTGTAGGTTTTCACTCCAACCCTAATCTAGCGCACCTGATTGGAATAATTAGCTGGTTGATAGGCTGAATCAGGTTAGTTACAACTGGGGTTGGAATGACAACCTACAGGAGGGTAGCTCTCCAGGAACAGGGTTGGAGTTAACCTACAGGATGGTAGCTCTCCATGAACAGGGTTGGAGAACCCTGATAAAGGGAATGGGCACAGGGCACCATTTGGGACAGGGCTGAACAGTACCCTTGCGCTGGAGGACGCTAGGACTTCCACTTCCTCAATACGTGGACATATGATCGTACCCACTCATCACTGTGTTCTCCATGTCTATTGTAGGGCCTTTCAGGTTCATCCTGCATTACCTGTGGTACAGGTAAGCACTTTATATTACTCACATCAAAAGAAACCTGTCCTCAAGGTTTTACGACTATTTCATTACATGCTATTTACCCCTGTAGGCTTAAACTCTTTCCACCTTAGTAAAACCGTGTTTTAGTTTTGTGAAAGTGACAATTTGATATTGCTGTAATGTTTTATGCTATTATATTGGTCCTGTTGTGGTCCGTAATAGCTGACTGAATAACTGTGACCCTGTACCAGTCCCTCTAGCTCCTCTCTGCCTCCTGGTCTGGTCCGACTGGCCAACAAGCAGATCAACTGGCAGCTGGTGCTAGCAAGGTACCGTACCGTACACACGCCAAACCACACATTCACATCAAGTCAACCTCTGACCTTTTTTTTTGTGTATTTATTTTTATTTGACCTTTTTGTTTTGAACAGGGAGTCGCCATTGAGACCCAGATCTGTCCGTATGAATTAGATTTAGTTTGTCTTAATATACCTTTTTAGTCTTCATCTTTTCTTATCAGTTGACTAAAACTCTGGACAATTTTAGTCTAGTTTTAGTCAGTCATTTTAGCCACATAGTCAGTGCATTTTTTATTTAATTTTTTAAAAATTCCTGCTGAAACTAAATGTGGGGAAGTCAAGGGGTGTGAGTGCCTTCAGAAAGTATAATGTTTTCAAAATGCCTCCAGGTCACATGTTGACGTGCTGAAAGCCTGTTGCCTTAAATGGTGAATGGGATGCACACTTCAAATACCAGTTGAGGGGGAAAAAATCTAGTAGCTCTTTTTTAAATTTAATTTTGGTGCACCAAAAAACTGTTTTTAATACGCGATTGCATTTAGAATTGTTGCTCAATGAATGGTCTTTATAAAAGCCCATGTTTTACTCCAGCAGCAACCAGCTGAGAGCTACAGGAGAACTTCCCTCCGAATCGGCTTTGGATGCTGTCTGATAGTTGTTGGATAAATAAGATGCATGATGACTAACCAAAATACACACCAATTTCATTCTACGAAATTATGCAAATTAACCTAAGCATGATGGTGAAATGTATTTCCATCAATTATTTCGCAATGGGATTTTTCTTCTCCCGTTCATTCTGGCAACAAATGTATTTATAGGCCTTTCTTTTTTTTTGTGGCGGGGGATTGGAGAGGAGGGCGAGATAATCGTTTTGCTGTTCTCCATCTTCTTTTTAAATAGGGAGCCAACATGTTTTCAACACTTTTATTTCCATGACTGATAAACTCATTTTCTCATGGTTCTCTCTTGTCTCTCTGCAGCGGACATATAGTGAGCAATATGTTTCGAACATTGAGTCACAATACAATCACAGAATCGAACTGCAATACATATAGAATTGTGAGAATCTCAATACATATAGAATTGTGAGAATCTCAATACATATAGAATTGTGAGAATCTCAATACATATAGAATTGTGAGAATCTCAATACATATAGAATTGTGAGAATCTCAATACATATAGAATTGTGAGAATCTCAATACATATAGAATTGTGAGAATCTCAATACATATAGAATTGTGAGAATCTCAATACATATAGAATTGTGAGAATCTCAATACATATAGAATTGTGAGAATCTCAATACATATAGAATTGTGAGAATCTCAATACATATAGATTTGTGAGAATCTCAATACATATAGATTTGTGAGAATCTCAATACATATAGAATCGTGAGAATCTCAATACATATAGAATCGTGAGAATCTCAATACATATAGAATTGTGAGAATCTCAATACATATAGAATCGTGAGAATCTCAATACATATAGAATCGTGAGAATCTCAATACATATCGTATCGGCAACTTAAGTATGGTGATATTGTATCGTGAGGTCAATTCCCAGCCCTACAGACTGGCAGGGGAATTTGATAATACTGTACCCAAATGTCCCCTTTCCATGGGCCCTACCAAGGGATTGCACTCAGCGTGTCAAACTCCTGTCTTGGTCTTTTTGTAGTGATCATGTATCTATAGTGATGTAGGCTAGTTAGTCTCCGTGTATTTTCCTGGGTGTAATGTACTTCCAATGTCCTACATGTCAGCAGCAGAATGAGGTTTGTGGGGGGGATTGACAGCTGTTCCACCAGTTATGAGGGATTTAGGGATTTATGAAACAGGGTTATTTAACATATGATGTAATGTCAGGTAGAACCTGACCCAGGAGGTGGGACTTATGACCACATGACTAGGCGCCAATTTCTATGGAATGGACTGTGTACTAACAAGTACTATGCAACATTTAACATTATTGGACCAGCATTTGTAGATCACATTATTAGACCAGCATTTGTAGATCACATTATTAGACCAGCATTTGTAGATCACATTATTGGACCAGCATTTGTAGATCACATTATTGGACCAGCATTTGTAGATCACATTATTGGACCAGCATTTGTAGATCACATTATTGGACCAGCATTTGTAGATTATATTATTAGACCAGCATTTGTAGATTATATTATTAGACCAGCATTTGTAGATTATATTATTAGACCAGCATTTGTAGATTATATTATTAGACCAGCATTAGTAGATCACATTATTAGACCAGCATTTGTAGATTATATTATTAGACCAGCATTTGTAGATCACATTATTGGACCAGCATTTGTAGATTATATTATTAGACCAGCATTTGTAGATCACATTATTGGACCAGCATTTGTAGATCACATTGTTGGACCAGCATTTGTAGATCACATTATTGGACCAGCATTTGTAGATCACATTATTGGACCAGCATTTGTAGATCACATTATTGGACCAGCATTTGTAGATTATATTATTAGACCAGCATTTGTAGATCACATTATTGGACCAGCATTTGTAGATTATATTATTAGACCAGCATTTGTAGATTATATTATTAGACCAGCATTTGTAGATTATATTATTAGACCAGCATTTGTAGGTTATATTATTAGACCAGCATTTGTAGATCACATTATTGGACCAGCATTTGTAGATCACATTTGTAGATCACATTATTGGACCAGCATTTGTAGATCACATTATTGGACCAGCATTTGTAGATCACATTATTGGACCAGCATTTGTAGATCACATTATTGGACCAGCATTTGTAGATTATATTATTAGACCAGCATTTGTAGATTATATTATTAGACCAGCATTTGTAGATCATATTATTAGACCAGCATTAGTAGATCACATTATTAGACCAGCATTTGTAGATTATATTATTAGACCAGCATTTGTAGATCACATTATTGGACCAGCATTTGTAGATCACATTATTGGACCAGCATTTGTAGATCATATTATTAGACCAGCATTTCATATAACATCTCTTACACATATTAACACACTTCTATCAACTGATGCGGCAGAAATCAGTTTTCTATAAATTACAGTGGTGATGGAAAATGTCTGTTCAGACGTACATCACATCTACAGTCTTTCTCATTGTGGTCTGTGAAGCTTCTGTTAGGAACTCCGTCTCGCCAGTTATCAACTGACAAGTCTTAATCCTACGTGGCTCCCTGTTCACCAGTAAGTGAATAGACCACTTGTCCCAACAGAGGTGGGGTGAAGTTGGAGAGGCAGCAGTATGGGGGAGGTGGGGTGAGGTTGGTGAGGCAGCAGTATGGGGGAGGTGGGGGTGAGGTTGGAGAGGCAGCAGTATGGGGGAGGTGGGGTGAGGTTGGAGAGGCAGCAGTATGGGGGAGGTGGGGTGAGGTTGGAGAGGCAGCAGTATAGGGGAGGTGGGGTGGGGTTGGAGAGGCAGCAGTATAGGGGAGGTGGGGTGAGGTTGGAGAGGCAGCAGTATGGGGGAGGTGGGGTGAGGTTGGAGAGGCAGCAGTATGGGGGAGGTGGGGTGAGGTTGGGGAGGCAGCAGTATGGGGGAGGTGGGGTGAGGTTGGAGAGGCAGCAGTATGGGGGGAGGTGGGGGTGAGGTTGGGGAGGCAGCAGTATGGGGGAGGTGGGGTGAGGTTGGGGAGGCAGCAGTATGGGGGAGGTGGGGTGAGGTTGGAGAGGCAGCAGTATGGGGGGAGGTGGGGTGAGGTTGGGGAGGCAGCAGTATGGGGGAGGTGGGGTGAGGTTGGAGAGGCAGCAGTATAGGGAGGTGGGGTGAGGTTGGTGAGGCAGCAGTATAGGGGAGGTGGGGTGAGGTTGGAGAGGCAGCAGTATGGGTGGGGGTGAGGTTGGGGAGGCAGCAGTATAGGGGAGGTGGGGTGGGGTTGGAGAGGCAGCAGTATGGGGGAGGTGGGGTGAGGTTGGAGAGGCAGCAGTATGGGGGAGGTGGGGTGAGGTTGGAGAGGCAGCAGTATGGGTGGGGTGAGGTTGGGGAGGCAGCAGTATAGGGGAGGTGGGGTGGGGTTGGAGAGGCAGCAGTATGGGGGGAGGTGGGGTGAGGTTGGAGAGGCAGCAGTATAGGTGGGGTGGGGTTGGGGAGGCAGCAGTATGGGGGAGGTGGGGTGAGGTTGGAGAGGCAGCAGTATAGGGGAGGTGGGGTGAGGTTGGAGAGGCAGCAGTATAGGGGAGGTGGGGTGGGGTTGGAGAGGCAGCAGTATGGGGGAGGTGGGGTGAGGTTGGAGAGGCAGCAGTATAGGGGAGGTGGGGTGAGGTTGGGGAGGCAGCAGTATGGGGGGAGGTGGGGTGAGGTTGGAGAGGCAGCAGTATGGGGGAGGTGGGGTGAGGTTGGGGGAGGCAGCAGTATGGGGGGAGGTGGGGTGAGGTTGGGGAGGCAGCAGTATGGGGGAGGTGGGGTGAGGTTGGGGAGGCAGCAGTATGGGGAGGTGGGGTGAGGTTGGGGAGGCAGCAGTATGGGGGAGGTGGGGTGAGGTTGGAGAGGCAGCAGTATGGGGAGGTGGGGTGAGGTTGGAGAGGCAGCAGTATGGGTGGGGTGAGGTTGGGGAGGCAGCAGTATAGGGGAGGTGGGGTGGGGTTGGAGAGGCAGCAGTATAGGGGAGGTGGGGTGAGGTTGGAGAGGCAGCAGTATAGGGGAGGTGGGGTGAGGTTGGAGAGGCAGCAGTATGGGTGGGGTGAGGTTGGGGAGGCAGCAGTATGGGGAGGTGGGGTGAGGTTGGAGAGGCAGCAGTATAGGGGAGGTGGGGGTGAGGTTGGAGAGGCAGCAGTATAGGGGAGGTGGGGTGGGGTTGGAGAGGCAGCAGTATGGGGGAGGTGGGGGTGAGGTTGGAGAGGCAGCAGTATAGGGGAGGTGGGGTGGGGTTGGAGAGGCAGCAGTATGGGGGAGGTGGGGTGGGGTTGGAGAGGCAGCAGTATAGGGGAGGTGGGGTGAGGTTGGAGGCAGCAGTATAGGGGAGGTGGGGTGAGGTTGGGGAGGCAGCAGTATGGGTGGGGTGGGGTTGGAGAGGCAGCAGTATAGGGGAGGTGGGGTGAGGTTGGAGAGGCAGCAGTATAGGGGAGGTGGGGGTGAGGTTGGAGAGGCAGCAGTATAGGGGAGGTGGGGTGAGGTTGGAGAGGCAGCAGTATGGGGGAGGTGGGGTGAGGTTGGAGAGGCAGCAGTATGGGTGGGGTGGGGTTGGAGAGGCAGCAGTATAGGGGAGGTGGGGTGAGGTTGGAGAGGCAGCAGTATAGGGGGAGGTGGGGTGAAGTTGGAGAGGCAGCAGTATAGGGGAGGTGGGGTTGGAGAGGCAGCAGTATAGGGGAGGTGGGGTGAAGTTGGAGAGGCAGCAGTATAAGGGGAGGTGGGGTGAAGTTGGAGAGGCAGCAGTATAGGGAGGTGGGGTTGGAGAGGCAGCAGTATAGGGGAGGTGGGGTGAGGTTGGAGAGGCAGCAGTATGGGGGAGGTGGGGTTGGAGAGGCAGCAGTATGGGGGAGGTGGGGTTGGGGAGGCAGCAGTATAGGGGAGGTGGGGTGAGGTTGGAGAGGCAGCAGTATAGGGGAGGTGGGGTGAGGTTGGAGAGGCAGCAGTATGGGGGAGGTGGGGTGAGGTTTGAGAGGCAGCAGTATAGGGGAGGTGGGGTGGGGTTGGAGAGGCAGCAGTATGGGGGAGGTGGGGTGAGGTTGGAGAGGCAGCAGTATAGGTGGGGTGGGGTTGGAGAGGCAGCAGTATAGGGGAGGTGGGGTGAGGTTGGAGAGGCAGCAGTATGGGGGAGGTGGGGTGAGGTTGGAGAGGCAGCAGTATGGGGGAGGTGGGGTGAGGTTGGAGAGGCAGCAGTATGGGGGAGGTGGGGTGAGGTTGGAGAGGCAGCAGTATGGGGGAGGTGGGGTGAGGTTGGAGAGGCAGCAGTATAGGGGAGGTGGGGTGAGGTTGGAGAGGCAGCAGTATGGGGGGAGGTGGGGTGAGGTTGGGGAGGCAGCAGTATGGGGGAGGTGGGGTGAGGTTGAGAGGCAGCAGTATGGGGGAGGTGGGGTGAGGTTGGAGAGGCAGCAGTATGGGTGGGGTGGGGTTGGAGAGGCAGCAGTATAGGGGAGGTGGGGTGGGGTTGGAGAGGCAGCAGTATAGGGGAGGTGGGGTGAGGTTGGAGAGGCAGCAGTATGGGGGAGGTGGGGTGAGGTTGGAGAGGCAGCAGTATGGGGGAGGTGGGGTGAGGTTGGAGAGGCAGCAGTATGGGGGAGGTGGGGTGAGGTTGGAGAGGCAGCAGTATAGGGGAGGTGGGGTGAGGTTGGTGAGGCAGCAGTATGGGGGAGGTGGGGTGAGGTTGGAGAGGCAGCAGTATAGGGGAGGTGGGGTGGGGTTGAGAGGCAGCAGTATGGGGGAGGTGGGGTGGGGGTTGGAGAGGCAGCAGTATAGGGGAGGTGGGGTGAGGTTGGAGTGGCAGCAGTATGGGGAGGTGGGGTGAGGTTGGAGAGGCAGCAGTATGGGTGAGGTGGGGTGGGGTTGGAGAGGCAGCAGTATAGGGGAGGTGGGGTGGGGTTGGAGAGGCAGCAGTATGGGTGGGGTGAGGTTGGAGAGGCAGCAGTATGGGTGGGGTGGGGGTTGGAGAGGCAGCAGTATAGGGGAGGTGGGGTGAGGTTGGAGAGGCAGCAGTATAGGGGAGGTGGGGTGAGGTTGGAGAGGCAGCAGTATAGGGGAGGTGGGGTGGGGTTGGAGAGGCAGCAGTATGGGGGAGGTGGGGTGAGGTTGGAGAGGCAGCAGTATAGGGGAGGTGGGGTGGGGTTGGAGAGGCAGCAGTATAGGGGAGGTGGGGTGAGGTTGGAGAGGCAGCAGTATAGGGGAGGTGGGTGGGGTTGGAGAGGCAGCAGTATAGGGGAGGTGGGGTGAGGTTGGAGAGGCAGCAGTATAGGGAGGTGGGGTGAGGTTGGAGAGGCAGCAGTATAGGGGAGGTGGGGTGGGGTTGGAGAGGCAGCAGTATAGGGGAGGTGGGGTGAGGTTGGAGAGGCAGCAGTATAGGTGGGGTGGGGTTGGAGAGGCAGCAGTATAGGGGAGGTGGGGGAGTTTTCACTCACGGGATACAGTAGAGAACCCCCCAGAAACCTTTGCAATGGTTAAATCTGCATACACATCGATTCCCTTTCATTTTAAGACAAGACTCCCCCTCTCTAGAGCCTTTGTAAATGAGGGTGGTGTGTCTGGACCTGTATCTGTAGCCTGCTGGTGAGGCTGGGTGGTAGATGTAGCCTGCTGGTGAGGCTGGGTGGTAGATGTAGCCTGCTGGTGAGGCTGGGTGGTAGATGTAGCCTGCTGGTGAGGCTGGGTGGTAGATGTAGCCTGCTGGTGAGGCTGGGTGGTAGATGTAGCCTGATGGTGAGGCTGGGTGGTAGATGTAGCCTGCTGGTGAGGCTGGGTGGTAGATGTAGCCTGCTGGTGAGGCTGGGTGGTAGATGTAGCCTGCTGGTGAGGCTGGGTGGTAGATGTAGCCTGCTGGTGAGGCTGTGTGGTAGATGTAGCCTGCTGGTGAGGCTGTGTGGTAGATGTAGCCTGCTGGTGAGGCTGGGTGGTAGATGTAGCCTGCTGGTGAGGCTGTATTCTATTCTTCATACTATAAAATAATATCAAATAATGCCATGGAATTCTAAGCAAGTCTAGTCTGCTAAATGAACTAGTGTAGCCCACAGCCATATGGCATAGATCAGGACCTAACATAAGGACAACTCAGAGTACGCTATTCTGTTCTTCTGAAATAGACTTACATTTTCTTCATATCATGTTTCTTTAGACCTGTCTAAAATAAATAATGGATTTATTGTGAAGGTGTAGGCTATATTACATGGATTTATTAGACTTTTTTAAATGTTTACGTTCCAAAGGTCTGCAGCCAGGAGATGCTAAATGTGTTCGTTAATTAACAGTCAATTATCGTGAGACTGACAGTTATTTGCTGGACCAACACTGGATGATGAAATTCCTTGACCACCACAGCCCTAGCCACCCCCATGCTTCACCACAGCCCTAGCCACCTCCATGCTTCACCACAGCCCTAGCCACCTCCATGCTTCACCACAGCCCTAGCCACCTCCATGCTTCACCACAGCCCTAGCCACCTCCATGCTTCACCGTAGGGATGGTGCCAGCTCTCCTCCAGATGTGACGCTTGGCATTCAGGCCAAAGAGTTCAATCTTGGTTTCACCAGACCAGATAATCTTTTTTCTCATGGTCTGAGAGTCTTTAGGTACCTTTTGGCAAACTCCAAGCGGGCTATCATGTGTCTTTTACTGAGGAGTGGCTCTCTACCATTAAAGGCCTGATTGGTGGAGTGCTGCAGAGATGGTTGTCCTTCTGGAAGGTTCTCCCATCTCCACAGAGGAACTCTGGAGCTCTGTCAGAGTGACCATTGAGTTCTTGGTCACCTCCCTGACCAAGGCCCTTCTCCCCTGATTACTCAGTTTAGCCGGGCGGCCAGACCTAGGAAGTGTCTTGGTGGTTCCAAACTTCTTCCATTTAAGAATGATGGAGGCCACTGTGTTCTTGGGGACCTTCAATGCTGCAGACATATTTTGGTACCCGTCCCCAGATCTTTGCCTTGACACAATCCTGTCTCGGAGCTCTACGGACAATTCGACCTCATGGCTTGGTTTTTGCTCTGGCATGCAGTGTCATCTGTGGGACCTTATATAGACAGGTGTGTGCATTTTCAAATAATGTCCAATCAATTGAATTTACCGCAGGTTGTAGACCAATCAAGTTGTAGAAACATCTCAAGGATGATCAATGAAAACAGGATGCAGCTGAGCTCAATTTCGAGTCTCATAGCAAAGGGTCTGAATACCTACAGTGGGGAAAAAAAGTATTTAGTCAGCCACCAATTGTGCAAGTTCTCCCACTTAAAAAGATGAGAGGCCTGTAATTTTCATCATAGGTACACGTCAACTATGACAGACAAATTGAGAAAAAAAAATCCAGAAAATCACATTGTAGGATTTTTTATGAATTTATTTGCAAATGATGGTGGAAAATAAGTATTTGGTCACCTACAAACAAGCAAGATTTCTGGCTCTCACAGACCTGTAACTTCTTCTTTAAGAGGCTCCTCTGTCCTCCACTTGTTACCTGTATTAATGGCACCTGTTTGAACTTGTTATCAGTATAAAAGACACCTGTCCACAACCTCAAACAGTCACACTCCAAACTCCACTATGGCCAAGACCAAAGAGCTGTCAAAGGACACCAGAAACAAAATTGTAGACCTGCACCAGGCTGGGAAGACTGAATCTGCAATAGGTAAGCAGCTTGGTTTGAAGAAATCAACTGTGGGAGCAATTATTAGGAAATGGAAGACATACAAGACCACTGATAATCTCCCTCGATCTGGGGCTCCACGCAAGATCTCACCCCGTGGGGTCAAAATGATCACAAGAACGATGAGCAAAAATCCCAGAACCACACGGGGGGACCTAGTGAATGACCTGCAGAGAGCTGGGACCAAAGTAACAAAGCCTACCATCAGTAACACACTACGCCGCCAGGGACTCAAATCCTGCAGTGCAAGACGTGTCCCCCTGCTTAAGCCAGTACATGTCCAGGCCCGTCTGAAGTTTGCTAGAGTGCATTTGGATGATCCAGAAGAGGATTGAGGAAAAATAGAACTTTTTGGTAAAAACTCAACTCATCGTGTTTGGAGGACAAAGAATGCTGAGTTGCATCCAAAGAACACCATACCTACTGTGAAGCATGGGGTGGAAACATCATGCTTTGGGGCTGTTTTTCTGCAAAGGGACCAGGACGACTGATCCGTGTAAAGGAAAGAATGAAGGGGGCCATGTATCGTGAAATTTTGAGTGAAAACCTCCTTCCATCAGCAAGGGCATTGAAGATGAAACGTGGCTGGGTCTTTCAGCATGACAATGATCCCAAACACACCGCCCGGGCAACGAAGGAGTGGCTTCGTAAGAAGCATTTCAAGGTCCTGGAGTGGCCTAGCCAGTCTCCAGATCTCAACCTCATAGAAAATCTTTGGAGGGAGTTGAAAGTCCGTGTTGCCCAGCGACAGCCCCAAAACATCACTGCTCTAGAGGAGATCTGCATGGAGGAATGGGCCAAAATACCAGCAACAGTGTGTGAAAACCTTGTGAAGACTTACAGAAAACGTTTGACCTGTGTCATTGCCAACAAAGGGTATATAACAAAGTATTGACAAAACTTTTGTTATTGACCAAATACTTATTTTCCACCATAATTTGCAAATAAATTCATAAAAAATCCTACAATGTGATTTTCTGGATTTTTTTTTCTCATTTTGTCTGTCATAGTTGACGTGTACCTATGATGAGAATTACAGGCCTCTATCATCTTTTTAAGTGGGAGAACTTGCACAATTGGTGGCTGACTAAATACTTTTTTCCCCCACTGTATGTAAATAAGGTATTTCTGTTATATTTGACTCTTGGCATTCAGGCCAAAGAATTCAATCTTGGTTTCATCAGACCAGAGAACCTTGTTTCTCATGGTCTGAGAGTTCTTTAGGTGCCTTTTGGCAAACTCCAAGCGGGCTGACATGTGCCTTTTACTGAGGAGTGGCTTCCGTCTGGCCACTCTACCATAAAGGCCTGATCGGATGTATAGTATCGACCTCAACTATCTCGTACCCCAGCACATGGACTCAGTACTGGTACCCCCTGTATATAGCCAAGTTATCATGGACTCAGTACTGGTACCCCCTGTATACAGCCAAGTTATCATGGACCCAGTACTGGTACCCCCTGTATACAGCCAAGTTATCATGGACCCAGTACTGGTACCCCCTGTATACAGCCAAGTTATCATGGACCCAGTACTGGTACCCCCTGTATATAGCCATGTTATCATGGACTCAGTACTGGTACCCCCTGTATATAGCCATGTTATCATGGACCCAGTACTGGTACCCCCTGTATATAGCCATGTTATCATGGACTCAGTACTGGTACCCCCTGTATATAGCCATGTTATCATGGACCCAGTACTGGTACCCTGTGTATATAGCCAAGTTATCATGGACTCAGTACTGGTACCCCCTGTATACAGCCAAGTTATCATGGACCCAGTACTGGTACCCCCTGTATACAGCCAAGTTATCATGGACCCAGTACTGGTACCCCCTGTATATAGCCATGTTATCATGGACTCAGTACTGGTACCCCCTGTATATAGCCATGTTATCATGGACCCAGTACTGGTACCCCCTGTATATAGCCATGTTATCATGGACTCAGTACTGGTACCCCCTGTATATAGCCATGTTATCATGGACCCAGTACTGGTACCCTGTGTATATAGCCAAGTTATCATGGACTCAGTACTGGTACCCTGTGTATATAGCCAAGTTATCATGGACCCAGTACTGGTACCCCCTGTATATAGCCAAGTTATCATGGACTCAGTACTGGTACCCCGTGTATATAGCCAAGTTATCATGGACTCAGTACTGGTACCCCGTGTATATAGCCATGTTATCATGGACCCAGTACTGGTACCCCCTGTATATAGCCATGTTATCATGGACCCAGTACTGGTACCCCCTGTATATAGCCAAGTTATCATGGACTCAGTACTGGTACCCCCTGTATATAGCCATGTTATCATGGACCCAGTACTGGTACCCCCTGTATATAGCCATGTTATCATGGACCCAGTACTGGTACCCCCTGTATATAGCCATGTTATCATGGACCCAGTACTCGTACCCCCTGTATATAGCCATGTTATCATGGACCCAGTACTGGTACCCCCTGTATATAGCCATGTTATCATGGACTCAGTACTGGTACCCCCTGTATATAGCCATGTTATCATGGACCCAGTACTGGTACCCCCTGTATATAGCCATGTTATCATGGACCCAGTACTGGTACCCCCTGTATATAGCCAAGTTATCATGGACTCAGTACTGGTACCCCCTGTATATAGCCAAGTTATCATGGACTCAGTACTGGTACCCCCTGTATATAGCCAAGTTATCATGGACCCAGTACTGGTACCCCGTGTATATAGCCATGTTATCATAGCCTCAGTACTGGTACCCCCTGTATATAGCCAAGTTATCATGGACTCAGTCCATTGTTGGGAAGGGCCCGTAAATCAGCATTTCACTGTTAGTCTACACCTGTTGTTTACCAAGCATGTGACATAAGATTTGATTTGACAATAAACAACAATGCCACAGACACAAATACAACAGCACCACACCACAATACAACAGCACCACACCACAATACAACAGCACCACACCACAATACAACAGCACCACACCACAATACAACAGCACCACACCACAATACAACAGTACCACACCACAATACAACAGTACCACACCACAATACAACAGCACCACACCACAATACAACAGCACCACACCACAATACAACAGCACCACACCACAATACAACAGCACCACACCACAATACAACAGCACCACACCACAATACAACAGCACAACACCACAATACAACAGCACAACACCACAATACAACAGCACCACACCACAATACAACAGCACCACACCACAATACAACAGCACCACACCACAATACAACAGTACCACACCACAATACAACAGCACCACACCACAATACAACAGCACCACACCACTATACAACAGCACCACACCACAATACAACAGTACCACACCACAATAAAACAGCACCACACCACAATACAACAGTACCACACCACAATACAACAGCACCACACCACAATACAACAGTACCACACCACAATACAACAGCACCACACCACAATACAACAGTACCACACCACAATACAACAGCACCACACCACAATACAACAGCACCACACCACAATACAACAGTACCACACCACAATACAACAGCACCACACCACAATACAACAGCACCACACCACAATACAACAGTACCACACCACAATACAACAGTACCACAATACAATACAACACACCACAATACAACAGCACCACACCACAATACAACAGCACCACACCACAATACAACAGCACCACACCACAATACAACAGCACCACACCACAATACAACAGTACCACACCACAATACAACAGCACCACACCACAATACAACAGTACCACACCACAATACAACAGCACCACACCACAATACAACAGCACCACACCACAATACAACAGCACCACACCACAATACAACAGCACCACAATACAACAGTACCACATACAATACAACAGCACCACAATACAACAGCACCACACCACAATACAACAGCACCACACCATAATACAACAGTACCACACCACAATACAACAGTACCACACCACAATACAACAGTACCACACCACAATACAACAGCACCACAATACAACAGCACCACACCACAATACAACAGCACCACACCACAATACAACAGCACCACACCACTATACAACAGCACCACACCACTATACAACAGCACCACACCACAATACAACAGCACCACACCACAATACAACAGCACCACACCACAATACAACAGCACCACACCACAATACAACAGCACCACACCACAATACAACAGCACCACACCACAATACAACAGCACCACACCACAATACAACAGCACCACACCACAATTACAACAGCACCACACCACAATACAACAGCACCACACCACAATACAACAGCACCACACCACAATACAACAGCACCACACCACAATACAACAGCACCACACCACAATACAACAGCACCACACCAAAATACAACAGCACCACACCACAATACAACAGCACCACACCACAATACAACAGCACCACACCACAATACAACAGCACCACACCACAATACAACAGCACCACACCACAATACAACAGTACCACACCACAATACAACAGTACCACATACAATACAACAGCACCACAATACAACAGCACCACAATACAACAGCACCACACCACAATACAACAGCACCACACCACAATACAACAGCACCACACCACAATACAACAGCACCACACCACAATACAACAGCACCACACCACTATACAACAGCACCACACCACTATACAACAGCACCACACCACTATACAACAGCACCACACCACTATACAACAGCACCACACCACAATACAACAGCACCACACCACAATACAACAGCACCACACCACAATACAACAGTACCACAGACACAAATACAACAGCACCACACCACAATACAACAGCACCACACCACAATACAATAGTACCACACCACAATACAACAGCACCACACCACAATACAACAGTACCACACCACAATACAACAGTACCACACCACAATACAACAGTACCACATACAATACAACAGCACCACAATACAACAGCACCACACCACAATACAACAGCACCACACCACAATACAACAGTACCACACCACAATACAACAGTACCACACCACAATACAACAGCACCACACCACAATACAACAGTACCACACCACAATACAACAGTACCACACCACAATACAACAGCACCACACCACAATACAACAGCACCACACCACAATACAACAGCACCACACCACAATACAACAGTACCACACCACAATACAACAGCACCACACCACAATACAACAGCACCACACCACAATACAACAGCACCACACCACAATACAACAGCACCACACCACTATACAACAGCACCACACCACTATACAACAGCACCACACCACAATACAACAGCACCACACCACAATACAACAGCACCACACCACAATACAACAGCACCACAGACACAAATACAACAGCACCACAGACACAAATACAACAGCACCACACCACAATACAACAGCACCACACCACAATACAACAGCACCACACCACAATACAACAGTACCACACCACAATACAACAGTACCACAATACAACACACCACAATACAACAGCACCACACCACAATACAACAGCACCACACCACAATACAACAGCACCACACCACAATACAACAGCACCACACCACTATACAACAGCACCACACCACAATACAACAGCACCACACCACAATACAACAGCACCACACCACAATACAACAGCACCACACCACAATACAACAACACCACACCACAATACAACAGCACCACACCACAATACAACAGCACCACACCACAATACAACAGCACCACACCACAATACAACAGCACCACACCACAATACAACAGCACCACACCACAATACAACAGCACCACACCACAATACAACAGCACCACAATACAACAGTACCACATACAATACAACAGCACCACAATACAACAGCACCACACCACAATACAACAGCATCACACCACAATACAACAGCACCACACCACAATACAACAGCACCACACCACAATACAACAGCACCACACCACAATACAACAGCACCACACCACAATACAACAGCACCACACCACAACAGCACCACAGACACAAATACAACAGCACCACACCACAATACAACAGCACCACACCACAATACAACAGCACCACACCACAATACAACAGCACCACACCACTATACAACAGCACCACACCACTATACAACAGCACCACACCACAATACAACAGCACCACACCACAATACAACAGCACCACACCACAATACAACAGCACCACACCACTATACAACAGCACCACACCACAATACAACAGCACCACACCACAATACAACAGCACCACACCACAATACAACAGCACCACACCACAATACAACAGCACCACACCACAATACAACAGCACCACACCACAATACAACAGCACCACACCACAATACAACAGCACCACACCAAAATACAACAGCACCACACCACAATACAACAGCACCACACCACAATACAACAGCACCACACCACAATACAACAGCACCACACCACAATACAACAGCACCACACCACAATACAACAGTACCACACCACAATACAACAGCACCACAATACAACAGCACCACAATACAACAGCACCACACCACAATACAACAGCACCACACCACAATACAACAGCACCACACCACAATACAACAGCACCACACCACAATACAACAGCACCACACCACTATACAACAGCACCACACCACTATACAACAGCACCACACCACTATACAACAGCACCACACCACAATACAACAGCACCACACCACAATACAACAGCACCACACCACAATACAACAGCACCACACCACAATACAACAGCACCACACCACAATACAACAGCACCACACCACAATACAACAGCACCACACCACAATACAACAGCACCACACCACAATACAACAGCACCACACCACAATACAACAGGATGCAGAAGAAAATACACTAATCTAACTCTGTCTCTCTCTGTCTCTCTGTCTCTCTGTCTCTCTGTCTCTCTGTCTCTCTGTCTCTCTGTCTCTCTCTCTCTCTCTCTCTGTCTCTCTGTCTCTCTGTCTCTCTCTGTCTCTCTCTGTCTCTCTCTGTCTCTCTCTCTCTCTCTCCCCCCTAGTAATGGGAAGTTGCTGGCCGTGGTTCAGGACCAGTGTGTGGAGATCAGGTAATTATAATAATAATAATATGCCATTTAGCAGACGCTTTTATCCAAAGCGACTTACAGTCATGCGTGCATACATTTTTGTGTATGGGTGGTCCCGGGGGATCGAACCCACTACCCTGGGCGTTACAAGCGCCGTGCTCTACCAGCTGAGCTACAGAGGACCATGGAATTATGTGAGATGGTCTGTACTCCTGAGTGGCGCAGTGGTCTAAGGCACTGCATCGCAGTGCTAACTGTGCCACTAGAGATCCTGGTTCGAATCCAGGCTCTGTCGCAGCCGGCCGCGACCGGGAGACTCATGGGCGGCGCACAATTCGCCCAGCGTCGTCCATGGTAGGGGAGGGAATGGCCGGCAGGGATGTAGCTCAGTTGATAGAGCATGGCGTTTGCAACGGCAGGGTTGTGGGTTTGATTCCCACGGGGGGCCAGTATATATATATTTTTTTATTCACTAACTATAAGTCGCTCTGGATAAGAGCGTCTGCTAAATGACTAAAATGTAAATGTCTGTCCGGTCGTGTGTGTCCATTCTAAACATAGCATTTTAGTTTTTTTTCAAGTTGATCAAATGTTGTCTACTCAGTAGAAACCCTCCCAGTGTGATGATGGCTTAACGTAATGCCTAATACAGAGGTCCATTTGACATTTTAACGTTAAATGCAGAATGTTTGTGTATATTCTATTATATGTGTGGGTTTTCGCCAACAGGTCTGCGAGGGATGACTTTGGCTCTGTCATTGGGAAGTGTCAGGGTAAGTGTCTTCTAAATCAAAGGGGAATACGTGAAGCATGAATATGTTAGCTACGAAACACTTATCAACACTTTGGTTCCTACCCTGTCACAATAACTCCCCCCTGGCATTTTCATTCGTTGTCATGTCAACAACACTGTATTCAAAGTGCCCACTATTATATTCTACCTATAGAATTAGAATAATCATTCTATTTCCATGATTCCAGCAGTTCACCCAAGTGTTTTGCTCTAAATCGCAATTCAAATCGCAATTGCAACATTTGGTTAAAAATAAGGCCTAGATTGTTTGCCAATATCGTGCAGCCCTACCCGGCAGTGTGGAAATGATCTCAAATAAATGCAGAAATTGATGAAAAATGCTGAAAAATATTTTTGGGTTGAATAATAGAAAACAATCAGATTGGAGAAAGACTCATTGAAATCAGAATGTATGTTTCCACCCAGGGTCACGCACTACTCATAAAGAAAATGTAGAACTTTCATTATTCAAAAACATAAAATACTGTCTCATACCGTCAACAATCATAATAATACCGTGATATTATATTTCGGCCATATCGCCCAGCCCTAACACACACAGACACACCCACCCCTCGCATTGCTCTTTATAGCTTAATATCTTACTCCGACTGACTGGCGAATATCCATACCTCACACACACAGATAGCTGCTTTGTGTGTTTTCAGTATTCTGATCTAGTGTGAGGAGAATGAGTGAAGACAGACCACTGTGGAGCTTGAAAAAAGAGAATTTCTCCTGGACTTCTCTTCTTTTTTCTGAGGTTTTGGGTCAACCCATGGAGTTGGGTCGAGGTTTGGGTCAACACATGACTATAAGAATGACTCTGAGTGAAATATAATCAGACCATTTTGGAGTTTGGCCTTCCGTTATCAGACATTGGACTTTTGGCCTGAGTGGAGTTATTTATGACAGCAGTGTCTGTGTGCGTTTATGCACCGTTTGTAGGCTGTGTGTGTGTGTGTGTGTGTGTGTGTGTGTGTGTGTGTGTGTGTGTGTGTGTGTGTGTGTGTGTGTGTGTGTGTGTGTGTGTGTGTGTGTGTGTGTGTGTGTGTGTGTGTGTGTGTGTGTGTGTGTGTGTGTGTGTGTGTGTGTGTGTGTGTGTGTGTGTGTGTGTGCGTGTGCGCGTGCGGTTGTGCGCGTGCGGTTGTGCGCGTGCGGTTGTGCGCGTGCGGTTGTGCGCGTGCGGTTGTGCGCGCGCGGTTGTGCGCGCGCGGTTGTGTATACCAGAGTTTCCCAACTCCAGTCCTCCAGTACCCCCCAACAGTACACATTTCTGTTGTAGCCCTGGACAACCTCATAGGATTCAACTCATTGAGGGCCTGAAGATCAGTTGACCAGTTGAATCAGGTGTACTGTTGGGCAGGTTAACTCAACGACTGGAGTTGGGATGCACTGGTGTACACGGTTTGTGAGAGAGTATAATATTAAACATGTGGTTAATTTAAAGAAGAGGGTTAGAGAGGCGGAGAACTAATCACCCTGATTACATGATAGACTAAAGCTGGATGTACCCTTCACGGCTTACCTGTCCCAGACAGGTTTTTGAGATCGGAGACAAAATCCCCATGTCGTTGCCTACTCGGGTCACGCAGCTGTCATCGGGTCAAAGATGCAATCTGAGGGCTACCGATCCTGTCTTTCAGCTGTCCCAAACGTCCCGATATTTTCCACCCTGTTTTGTTTTTATTGGCACAATCTGCAGTGCTCTTGTAGTGTGAGATGGAAAGGTGGTCAGCGTTTGTAGTGTTTTCCATTCCACTTCATATTAACTAGGCTGCTGTTCATTTTAAAAGTTTCAATTCGCTATTCCATTGAGCCATCTCCTGCTAGAATGAACGATATGCATCTCCTAGTGATCTATTGATAGGACAGGTGCCTGTCAGTCACAAAGCCAGCGACGACAAGGAGACACAGTCTGCTGTGTCTCCAGCCTCCCGGTAAAATGTGTGTGCGCTGTATTCAGTTGCAGTCTTATTTCTTTACACAGCCTAGGGAGAGAGCATGATGCTTGTGAATTTGTAAGTGGTAAAGATGAGTGGAAAACCCTCTTACCCTAATTATTGTTTTCTGACACATTCATTAATTTTATTTTGTGTGTTTCACATAGCGGAGTGGTGGCTCATGGTAGACTATTTCACATAGCGGAGTGGTGGCTCATGGTAGACTATTTCACATAGCGGAGTGGTGGCTCATGGTAGACTATTTCACATAGCGGAGTGGTGGCTCATGGTAGACTATTTCACATAGCGGAGTGGTGGCTCATGGTAGACTATTTCACATAGCGGAGTGGTGGCTCATGGTAGACTATTTCACATAGCGGAGTGGTGGCTCATGGTAGACTATTTCACATAGCGGAGTGGTGGCTCATGGTAGACTATTTCACATAGCGGAGTGGTGGCTCATGGTAGACTATTTCACATAGCGGAGTGGTGGCTCATGGTAGACTATTTCACATAGCGGAGTGGTGGCTCATGGTAGACTATTTCACATAGCGGAGTGGTGGCTCATGGTAGACTATTTCACATAGCGGAGTGGTGGCTCATGGTAGACTATTTCACATAGCGGAGTGGTGGCTCATGGTAGACTATTTCACATAGCGGAGTGGCGGCTCATGGTAGACTATTTCACATAGCGGAGTGGCGGCTCATGGTAGACTATTTCACATAGCGGAGTGGCGGCTCATGGTAGACTATTTCACATAGCGGAGTGGCGGCTCATGGTAGACTATTTCACATAGCGGAGTGGCGGCTCATGGTAGACTATTTCACATAGCGGAGTGGCGGCTCATGGTAGACTATTTCACATAGCGGAGTGGCGGCTCATGGTAGACTATTTCACATAGCGGAGTGGCGGCTCATGGTAGACTATTTCACATAGCGGAGTGGTGGCTCATGGTAGACTATTTCACATAGCGGAGTGGTGGCTCATGGTAGACTATTTCACATAGCGGAGTGGTGGCTCATGGTAGACTATTTCACATAGCGGAGTGGTGGCTCATGGTAGACTATTTCACATAGCGGAGTGGTGGCTCATGGTAGACTATTTCACATAGCGGAGTGGTGGCTCATGGTAGACTATTTCACATAGCGGAGTGGTGGCTCATGGTAGACTATTTCACATAGCGGAGTGGTGGCTCATGGTAGACTATTTCACATAGCGGAGTGGCGGCTCATGGTAGACTATTTCACATAGCGGAGTGGTGGCTCATGGTAGACTATTTCACATAGCGGAGTGGTGGCTCATGGTAGACTATTTCACATAGCGGAGTGGTGGCTCATGGTAGACTATTTCACATAGCGGAGTGGTGGCTCATGGTAGACTATTTTACTGTGCTTTGATTGACAACTGAACAGCAACTGTTGACTAGTTGAGAAAAGGTGTCGAACTGACTGAATAAAGTCGATCTCCTAAACCTCTTTGCTGTTCATAAATCAGGCAACGGGGGTTACAAGTACCAGTCAAAGGTTTCCAGGGTTTTTCTTTATTTATTTAAATTATTTTCTACATTGTAGAATAATAGTGAAGACATCAAAACTATGAAATAACATATATAATCATGTAGTAACCAAAAAAGTGTTAAACAAATCAAAATATATTTTATATATTTGAGATTCTTCAAAGTAGCCTCCCTTTGCCTTGATGACAGCTTTGCACACTCTTGGCATTCTCTCAACCAGCTTCATGAGGTAGTCACCTGGAATGCATTTCAATTAACAGGTGTGCCATCTTAAAAGTAAATCTGGGGATTTTCTTTCCTTAATGCGTTTGAGTCAATCAGTTTTGTTGTGACCACGTAGGGTTGGTATACAGAAAATGGCCCTATTTGGTAAAAGACCAAGTCCATATTATGGCAAGAACAGCTCAAATAAGCAAAGAGAAATGACAGTCCATCATTACTTTAAGACATGAAGGTCAGTCAATGCGGAACATTTCAAGAACTTTGAAAGTTTCTTCAAGTGCAGTCGCAATGAAGCGCTATGA
The DNA here is from genome assembly GCF_020615455.1 of Coregonus clupeaformis. Lineage (NCBI taxonomy): Eukaryota > Metazoa > Chordata > Actinopteri > Salmoniformes > Salmonidae > Coregonus > Coregonus clupeaformis. Next base: position 1,996,687 of record NC_059224.1, on the reverse strand, counting down.
TGAAACTGGCTCTCATGAGGACCGCCACAGGAATGGAAGACCCAGAGTTACCTCTGCTGCAGAGGATAAGTTCATTATAATTATTAACCTCTGAAATCGGCAATTAACTGCACCTCAGGTGGCAGGCCAAATAAATGCTTCACAGAGTTCAAGTAACTGACACATCTCAACATCAACTGTTCAGAGGAGACTGCGTGAATCAGGCCTTCGTGGTCGATTTGCTGCAAAGAAACCACTACTAAAGGACACCAATAAGAAGAAGAGAGTTGCTTGGGCCAAGAAACATGAGCAATGGACATTAGACCGGTGGAAATCTGTCCTTTGGTCTGATGAGTTCAAATGTGACATTTTTGGTGCTAACCGCTGTGTCTTTGTGAGACGCGGAGTAGGTGAACGGATGATCTCCGCATGTGTGGTTCCCAACGTGAAGCATGGAGGAGGAGGTGTGGGGTTGCTTTGCTGGTGACACTGTCTGTGATTTAATTAGAATTCAAGGCACACTTAACCAGCATGGCTACCACAGCATTCTGCACTGATACGCCATCCCATCCGGTTTGGCCTTAGTGGGACTATCATTTGTTTTTCAACAGGACAATGACCCAACACACCTCCAGGCTGTGTAAGGGCTATTTGACCAATAAGGAGAGTGATGGAGTGCTGCATCAGATGACCTGGCCTCCACAATCACCCGACCTCAACCCAATTGAGATGGTTTGGGATGAGTTGGAACGCAGAGTGAAGGAAAAGCAGCCAACAAGTGCTCAGCATATGTGGGAATGCCTTCAAGACTGTTGGAAAAGCATTCCAGGTGACTACCTCATGAAGCTGGTTGAGAGAATGCCAAGAGTGTGCAAAGCTGTCATCAAGGCAAAGGGTGGCTACTTTGAAGAATCTCAAATATAATATATATTTTGATCTGTTTAACACTTTGTTGGTTACTACATGATTCCATATGTGTTATTTCATAGTTTTGATGTCTTCACTATTATTCTACAATGTAGAAAATAGTAGAAATAAAGAAAAACCCTTGAATGAGTAGGTGTGTCATAACTTTTGACTGGTAGTGTAGATTTCCATGGTATCACATCAGGACAATTAAACCAAAGGGTTTCCGAGGTTTCCTTTCCAAGGATGTTGGGGCAGACCGTGACACTAAAGTGAGTGACTCTGGTCTCGTCAGTCAGTTTAGCCTGACGAATCACATTGGTGAGACAGACGTTCATTAGTCTGCCTGACTTGCATGCTGGTAGGCCTAGACTTTTGTGTTGATTGTCTGCAGATAAATGATGAAAACATTCGATGAAGATGGTGAATCAACACTGGAACAACAGGTAGTGGAGAGCCTCATTCTGGTCCAGATATGATCATTAGGGCACTCACGGAATCCACACATTTAAAACGGAATTCAACAAAATTCAGAAATGGTTTTGACGTTTAGTAGGAAATCATCTAAATGTATTGAACATGTATTCATTTGCCCAAAGTTGATCATAAGACATGAACAGAATGCATCAGCGATTTCATATTTCCTGCAACTTTTTGAAGAGACGATGAGAATGCTGGTCTGCGGCGCGCTCATCTACCGTTAGGTGTGTAGCCGTTAGCAATGATGCTTATCTTCTGGTAGAGGGAAAGTATTTTCACTGCTAAACAACCTGCATCTTGCAAGGATTTTGGTGAGCGCTTCAATTAAAGGCTAAGTACACCCAAAAAATCTAAATATCTTCGATTTTCCCAGCCATCAAAAGTGGTCTCCTTATGTGGTGTAAGGATTGTTGTGAATTTAGAACATCCAATTTCAGTTTTTCTATAAAAGTGTGATTTTTTGAGTGAAAACGGGGAAAACACTGAAACCTGTGGCCTTTTTGCTTAATTGTTCTGTTTTTAATTGTGGCAATTAATATCTTGCAATAAAACTGTAAGTAAGACTTTAATCTCAAGAGAAGACTGGTTAAATGTAAAATAGTCCTGATCATATACTGTAGGCCTAGACAATAACCAAAACGACTAACAATACACTGAATTCAGACATTTTCAGTCATTTTAAATTGTAAAGTCATGTTTCTGTACACAATACCACCAATAGTTTTTCCAATCTGGGAGGTGAACTTGATAATGTATTAAATAATTAAGCTATGTATTTCGGATGGAGCCAAGGCATTAGAATGGATCAGAAGCTACTGATATAAAGCTTTTCTATTTGGCTGGCCACTCTACGCACTTGTGGAAAACGCTGAGAGCTCTCCAGAGAAGAAGCCAGTGAGATGATAACGTTTTATTTTAATAACTAATGATGTGGTATCACATCACCTAGAATGGGTACTCTCTCTCTCTCTCGATGACTACTACTAGTATGCGTTTTGTACTTGCCTTTTTTTTTGTTTTGACAAAGACAAAGTTAAATCGTTTACAGCACAAGCAATGTTATTCAAAATGTATTGCTAGTGATGCAGACCAAGGGGATTTGATCTAGACGTTTCCACAGATCAGACACAAGTGTGATACCTCAGTTTTCAAGGTGTTTATTTAAAACAGTAAAGAAAAAGAAGAAACCAGTCTCCTCCAGGAGAACTCTTCCTGGTTACCACCTTCTGGGCTCCGTGGAACGCTGTCTCCTCTGGGGTAGAACACCGAGCCCCTCGGTTCTAGCAGACCGTGAGGACGTCTGTCCGGTAGTCACCTCTCACTACCCCCAACCCTCCCATGTGCTGCCCTCCTAGCAGCTTTATGGGCCCCGTACGGCTGGTGAGCAATCAGCCCCTTCATTACTCACCAGCCTCAACCAGCCCCAATTAGTCCTGGCCGGAGGAGCGGTCGAGACCTGGCACGTCCAGCAGAGGGAGCCACCGCCGCGTGATGTATACTCCGTCTGTCACCAGGCCTCGACGAGTCTACCCTGGTGGCTTGCCCGCAGTACGCCGCACTAGATAATTCAACTCTTTATGGCAAGCGTGAATGTCTGACTGAAAACGTTTGAGGCTGCTTTCAGCCACAGCGCGTTCTAGCTATTTAATCACTTTTCTTTTTTAACGAGACAGCGTTGTATGGAGAATCCTCACGACCAAATATTGTAGTGTCCCCCCCCTACAGTGGCAAGAAAACAAATAGGAGGGAGGACGGTTGTTTTAATGTGTGGCTCAGCGACGTTCTGATTTTGAAAGTAATGTAGTGTACTCTTGCCACACGGAAACAGTGATGCTGCTTTTAATGAACTCTAATACATCATTTCCTGTCTCTAACCACACACCTCCAATGTGCTGTCATTACTCAAAAATGTTTGTGCAAGCCCGGTGTACAACCATATCAGAGTGCACTTACTTGAAGTGATTTTGTAGTCATTACTCAAACCAATAGTCACTGTGACTCTGTAGGAGGGGGTGGGGGGGGGGTACAGATTTCAGTTGTATCAGCTTGTAAAGTACATTGAACTTTTAAGCTCATTGTTAATTAAATGCACAACTTATTAGTTGCTTGACCTCTAAACAGATGTTAAGAAGTTATTCATATTAAGTTGATTGAACTTAGAATACGGACGTGTTGTAACTCAATATTTTTTTTGTTACATAAACGTATTGTAATCAATATTTCAAGCTGTTGCTATTTAAAAATAATATTTATTTTTTGGTGCAATAAGCGTATTTCTTAGTTTTTCCCCAACTTCAAAGAAAGTATTTCATCCATTTTCTAACACAACTTAATGAAGAAAGAAAGCACTATGTCACATTGAAAAGTTTCATTTCCAATTAACAATAGCCAAACAGAATTCAGTAGGGAACATTTAATGCTCCTATCGGTCTCTTGCACTTGGCGCCTTTTCAGTAGCTTCAGAACTTTAGCAAGTTGCCCAACCAACAGAACACTTTAACTACAACGACGGTTACTGTAAAGTTTTTAACTTTTTACATGTGGTTGTTTATCTACCTTAGTTGAATGCACTGATTGAAGTCGCCCTGGATAAAAGTGTATTATGCTGAATGACCAAAATGAAAATGTAAAAATTAAGTTGCAAAGCATGCTGAGTATAACTCTATAATCAGTCTGCCATTTTCTGGTTGCTTAAATTCTAATTGTTTGCCTAATTTCAGTATATGTGACAGATCAAGCAAGTGTAGAGAATCATTGTACCATCTAAACCGCTGTGAAATATATTTTCCATAACCAAAAATATTGTACGTCCAGCGGTTTGAAGCTGGTGGACAAAACCGAAAGTAAAAGATGCAAAAACCAAACTTAAGAACGGGAAGCATAGAAATAGCGCACATAGAACAGATCTACCGCTTCTTAGACTGGCTTTTTAATGAGAATGACAGATCTATAACTCACATTTCTATGTGAATTTGGTCGGGTCGCTCCAAAAAAGTTACATATTGCAGCTAGTTGGCTTGACTAGGGCTGTGTGGCGGTCATGACATTTTGTCATCCGGTAAATGTCATGCAAATGACTGCCCGTCTCACGCTAATTTACCGTTAATTAACATAAACACGTTTTAGCATCTCCAGGCCGCCACTCATACAAGCCGCTGCTGATGCGGATGTTTTTTGGAACATTTTAGAAAAGTCTAATAAATCCATTTTAATATAGCCTACAGCATCACAATAAATCCATTATTTATTTTAGGCAGGTCTAAAGAAACATTTATGATACGAAGAAAAATGTATTTCAGAAGAACAGAATATGAGTCGGCCTCTGCGCCGGTTTATGGAGCAGACAAGATATGCTTAAGTCCTTAAGCCATTATTTTATATTAAATGATTTTATAGCGAGAAGACTATAATTGAACTTGGCTGAATAAAATAGAAAGGATATTTTTCTTTGCACATGAAGTGGCTTTGTTGAGCGTCAACGTGATCATTTGAAACGGGTCCTATACGCCCTGATTTTTAGAGTTATTTGGCAACTTTGCTTGCGAATGATACAAACCTTACAATGTTTTAGAAAATCAACACTTTATATGATGCCACTATAGGCTGTTCATATGATGAAGTGGCAAAACGGCGTGCGCTCTGTTCCTTGCCTCAGACAGCACACGCTCTCTTCTCTCATCAAGCGATCATATTTACACCCCATCAGACTATTCTCAATTTAACCTTTTGACTTTACTAATATGTAAAATGAGTTTAGATTTAGAATGGGACATTATCAACTGGACAGGAACTGGAGCAGGGGAAAAAGACCCTTCATCCGTATGACCTGGAATAGTGAATGGAGGCCGGTAGTCTCCTCCGGTTTGATTAATATTAGCAGCTGATAAATACATATAGTAGCAGTAGAAGCACCTCTTTTTTAGTGGCAACCATCAAAACACTGCTTTCACACAGGATTGATATAGAAATGTCTGGCCTTAAAATAACACTTATTTCACCCCCCACGCATCAACCACTGTTTGAGGAGTATGCAGCCTCTCGCTGGGCGACAGGTGATATTCAGCCCGAACTTTGTATGCCACGGGCTCTCCAACCCTGTTCCTGCAGATACCCAGTGCTTAATTTGGGTAACCAAGTGAAGTCTGTCCGGGAACAATCGATAGTAACATGTTTTCACAATGAAACATATTTTATTAAGCTGTTGACAGACCCTCTCTCTCTGCACGCCCGAGAAAGGAGCAAGGGGAGGAGATGGAAACGCACGGTGGTGAGATATTCTGTAGCTAAAGGTAATGTTTCAGCCTATTAATTAATTATGAAAATATAAAACATGCCCTATTACTAGGCTATTCAAGATAAATACAAATTCACTAATTGTAAGATAACTGTATGCCGGCCTGCACAATCAACGAACCAACACCATCGCCTAAATTCTCTCCCAGACTCATGGATAGAAAGTTTGGAGCGTAGCATTAGGTAACCGGTCCATCCAGTATGCATAATAATACAGTCCACACTCAAAGGTGATTTTACTAGAATGTGTTTACATTTGGAGTATAGACTAGACCAATTATGTACCAAAGACATCTTAAATCAGTTGTTTTCTGCCATGAGTAATATGTGGTAGGCTATATACAGTGGGGAGAACAAGTATTTGATACACTGCCGATTTTGCAGGTTTTCCTACTTACAAAGCATGTAGAGGTCTGTAATTTTTATCATAGGTACACTTCAACTGTGAGAGACGGAATCTAAAACAAAAAATCCAGAAAATCACATTGAATGATTTTTAAGTAATTAATTTGCATTTTATTGCGTGACATAAGTATTTTATACATCAGAAAAGCAGAACTTTAATATTTGGTACAGAAACCTTTGTTTGGAATTACAGAGATCATACGTTTCCTGTAGGTCTTGACCAGTTTTGCACACACTGCAGCAGGGATTTTGGCCCACTCCTCCATACAGACCTTCTCCAGATCCTTCAGGTTTCGGTGCTGTCGCTGGGCAATACGGACTTTCAGCTCCCTCCAAAGATTTTCTATTGGGTTCAGGTCTGGAGACTGGCTAGGCCACTCCAGGACCTTGAGATGCTTCTTACGGAGCCACTCCTTAGTTGCCCTGGCTGTGTGTTTCGGGTCGTTGTCATGCTGGAAGACCCAGCCACAACCAATCTTCAATGCTCTTACTGAGGGAAGGAGGTTGTTGGCCAAGATCTCCCGATACATGGCTCCATCCATCCTCCCCTCAATACGGGGCAGTCGTCCTGTCCCCTTTGCAAAAAAAGCATCCCCAAAGAATGATGTTTCCACCTCCATGCTTCACGGTTGGGATGGTGTTCTTGGGGTTGTACTCATCCTTCTTCTTCCTCCAAACACGGCGAGTGGAGTTTAGACCAAAAAGCTCATCAGACCACATGACCTTCTCCCATTCCTCCTCTGGATCATCCAGATGGTCATTGGCAAACTTCAGACGGGCCTGGACATGCGCTGGCTTGAGCAGGGGGACCTTGCGTGCGCTGCAGGATTTTAATCCATGACGGCGTAGTGTGTTACTAATGGTTTTCTTTGAGACTGTGGTCCCAGCTCTCTTCAGGTCATTGACCAGGTCCTGCCGTGTAGTTCTGGACTGATCCCTGACCTTCCTCATGATCATTGATGCCCCACGAGGTGAGATCTTGCATGGAGCCCCAGACCGAGGGTGATTGACCGTCATCTTGAACTTCTTCCATTTTCTAATAATTGCGCCAACAGTTGTTGCCTTCTCACCAAGCTGCTTGCCTATTGTCCTGTAGCCCATCCCAGCCTTGTGCAGGTCTACAATTTTATCCCTGATGTCCTTACACAGCTCTCTGGTCTTGGCCATTGTGGAGAGGTTGGAGTCTGTTTGATTGAGTGTGTGGACAGGTGTCTTTTTATACAGGTAACGAGTTCAAACAGGTGCAGTTAATACAGGTAATGAGTGGAGAACAGGAGGGCTTCTTAAAGAAAAACTAACAGGTCTGTGAGAGCCGGAATTCTTACTGGTTGGTAGGTGATCAAATACTTATGTCATGCAATAAAATGCAAATGAATTACTTAAAAATCATACAATGTGATTTTCTGGATTTTTGTTTTAGATTCCGTCTCTCACAGTTGAAGTGTACCTATGATAAAAAATTACAGACCTCTACATGCTTTGTAAGTAGGAAAACCTGCAAAATCGGCAGTGTATCAAATACTTGTTCTCCCCGCTGTATATTGTATAATGGCACAGTCTTTATTTTATTTATTTTAATTTTGGGGTCATATATTATGTGTGTGCTTAAGCTCTAATATGCGTATGGTGTTGTGAATTAATAATCACATTAAAAAAACGTTGTCCATTTTGTTGTTTTGTCTTTGAAACAACATTATGTTCTCCGCTCCGTTTCAACGTCGTTGTTCAATGTCTTTCTTCACTTTGATTGATCACAGCGAGGTGAGTTTTTTTTAAAGCATGGTAATGTGTTGATGTGATTTTTCGATTGCATTCGCATTGATGTCAGAGGGACAATAGAGCGCTGAGTACCAGGCCGTTAGCGACCTTGATGGTCGTTAGTGAGTTGGGTACTAGCATGGCACTTGCAACGCCAGGGTTGTGGGTTCGATTCCCACGGGGGGCCAGTATGAAAAAAACAAAACAAAAACATGTATGCATTCACTAACTGTAAGTCGCTCTGGATAAGAGCGTCTGCTAACTGACTAAAATGTAAATGTAAAATGAGATTACCTTGACTCAACGGTCACGTAGAATTTTACTGCGGTCGTGACTCATGACTGCCGGTGTGGCGGTAAAACGATCACTGCAACAGTGCTAGTGTTGACAGCTTTTGAACTACTTAGAAAGTTAATGAACAATAAATTAATTTGTCAACAGTTTAAAGTTGTTTTAGTTTGAGTCCGTACCACATAAACGTTTTAAAGACTTTTCACTTTGAGTTCAACATTACTAGAAGTATTTGATAAAAAAATGCCTTGGGGTTTACAGTGCACAAACAAACACACACACAAACACACACACACACACACACACACACACACACACACACACACTGAAAACAACAGATAAAAAAAGACATGGTCGATAACTTTACTATATATACAAAAGTATGTGGACACTCCTTTTTAAATTAGTGAATTCAGTTATTTCATTCACACCCGTTGCTGACAGGTGTATAAAATCGAGCACACCACCATGCAATCTCCGTAGACAAACATTGTCAGTAGAATGGCCTCAGTGACTTTCAGCGTGGCACTGTCATAGGATGCCACCTTTCCAACAAGTTAGTTCGTAAAATTTCTGCCCTGCTAGAATTGTCCCAGTACTGCCGAGTGCTGAAACGCATAGTGCGTAAAAATCGTCTGTCCTCAGTTGCAACACTCACCAATGAGGCAGTTCCAAACTGCACCTGGAAGCAACGTCAGCACAAGAACTGTTAGTCGGGAGCTTCATGAAATGGGTTTCCATGGCCGAGCAGCCTAAGATCACCATGCGCAATGCCAAGCGTCGGATGGAGTGGTGTAAAGCTCGCCGCCATTGGACTCTGGAGCAGTGGAAACGCGTTCTCTGGAGTGATGAATCATGCTTCACCATCTGGCGGTCCGAAGGGCAAATCTGGGTTTGGCGGATTGCAGGAGAAGTGTGGGTAGAGTCCAGTGAGTGTGGGTAGAGTCCAGTGAGTGTGGGTAGAGTCCAGTGAGTGTGGGTAGAGTCCAGTGAGTGTGGGTAGAGTCCAGTGAGTGTGGGTAGAGTCCAGTGAGTGTGGGTAGAGTCCAGTGAGTGTGGGTAGAGTCCAGTGAGTGTGGGTAGAGTCCAGTGAGTGTGGGTAGAGTCCACAAGAGAGTCAGTGTAAAAAAGGGTTTCAATCCAAATAGTCAGGGTGGCCATTTGATTAACTGTTCAGCAGTCCTATGGCTTAGGGGTAGAAGCTGTTCAGGAGCCTTTTGGTCTCAGACGTGGTGCTCTGGGACCGCTTGCTGTGCGGTAGCAGAGAGAACAGTCTGACCTGGGTGGCTGGAGTCTTTGACAGTTTCTAGGGCATTCCTCTGACACCGCCTGGTGTAGAGGTCCTGGAAGGCAGGAAGCTCGGCCGTACGCACAGCCCTCTTAAGCGCCTCTGCCCCAGAGTCCGTTTGGAATAGGCTATTTCTTTCTCATCAAGCTGACCAATAGAATGGGTCAACTTTTCTAGTATATTGACATAGGCTAAGTGATTTTACTGTTCGTTACTCGTCTCGTCGGCTGAGGAAAAGTAAATGTGGACAGCACCGTGGGTGGACGCCCTAATCAGGTTACGTACCCAATGGATATGGGTCTGGCGGATTTCTCAAATGTCCGGTAAATTAAAATGTTGCCAGTGACATGGCCAGTGCCCCATCGGAAACCCTGGTGTGAATAGGGAGCAGACACTATAGGGAGACTATATAGACTAGGGAGACTATATAGACTAGGGGGACTATATAGACTAGGGAGCGGACACTATAGGGAGACTATATAGACTAGGGAGACTATATAGACTAGGGAGACTATATAGACTAGGGAGCGGACACTATAGGGAGACTATATAGACTAGGGAGACTATATAGACTAGGGAGCGGACACTATAGGGAGACTATATAGACTAGGGAGACTATATAGACTAGGGAGTATATATAGACTAGGGAGCGGACACTATAGGGAGACTATATAGACTAGGGAGACTATATAGACTAGGGAGTATATATAGACTAGGGAGCGGACACTATAGGGAGACTATATAGACTAGGGAGACTATATAGACTAGGGAGACTATATAGACTAGGGAGACTATATAGACTAGGGAGACTAAATAGACTAGGGAGCGGACACTATAGGGAGACTATATAGACTAGGGAGACTATATACACTAGGGAGACTATATAGACTAGGGAGCGGACACTATAGGGAGACTATATAGACTAGGGAGACTACATAGACTAGGGAGACTATATAGACTAGGGAGCGGACACTATAGGGAGACTATATAGACTAGGGAGACTATATAGACTAGGGAGACTATATAGACTAGGGAGACTATATAGACTAGGGAGACTATATAGACTAGGGAGACTAAATAGACTAGGGAGCGGACACTATAGGGAGACTATATAGACTAGGGAGACTATATAGACTAGGGAGACTATATAGACTAGGGAGACTATATAGACTAGGGAGACTATATAGACTAGGGAGACTATATAGACTAGGGAGACTATATAGACTAGGGAGCGGACACTATAGGGAGACTATATAGACTAGGGAGACTATATAGACTAGGGAGACTATATAGACTAGGGAGACTATAGGGAGACTATATAGACTAGGGAGACTATAGGGAGACTATATAGACTAGGGAGACTATAGGGAGACTATATAGACTAGGGAGACTATATAGACTAGGGAGACTATATAGACTAGGGAGACTATATAGACTAGGGAGACTATATAGACTAGATATCCCCTTACGTATTGTGTGGGTGTGTGTTTAATAATGTGTGTGTAATAACCTGTGTGTTGTGTTGCAGTGCCCAAGGACCCCAGTCCCCAGTGGCGGCGGGTGGCGTGGTCACATGACTGTACCCTGCTGGCGTACGCCGACAGTACCGGTACCGTGCGCGTCTTCGACCTCATGGGCAGCGAACTGTTCGTCATTCCCCCGGTAACCACACAAACACACACGCATATAGATATATACACACACAGACACACACACACACACACACACACACAGAGAGAAATGGATGGTAGATGTTGTATGTCTGTTCTGATACAGTGAGACGTCAGACTCTGGGCTCCAGAGAGGGGGGTCAGTCAGGCTTTCCTGCCCAACTGGAGCAATGTTCTGCTGCAGCCCTTAGCCTCACGTTTTCTCTCACCATCACGTTCTCTCTCTCACATCACATTCTCTCTCACCCTCACGTTCTCTCTCTCACCCTCACGTTCTCTCTCTCACCATCACGTTCTCTCTCTCACCATCACGTTCTCTCTCTCACCATCACGTTCTCTCTCACCATCATGTTCTCTCACCATCTCTCACTCACTTATTCCACTTATCTCTCTCTCACCATTCTGTTTCTTTAAATCAATTAGTCTGTGTAATTTAAGATTCAAGTCCATCGGCTTTTCTTCACGCTATCTCCCTGTCCCTCCCTCTCTCTCCCTCCCTCTCCTCTCATGCACTCTCCCTCTCCTCTCATGCACTCTCTCTGTTCTCATCATCCTCTCTCTCTCTCTCCTCTCAGTCTGTCTCTTTCTCTCTCTCTCTCTGTCTCTGTCTCTGTCTCTGTCTCTGTCTCTCTCTCTCTCTCTCTCCCCCATCTCTCTCTCTCTCTCTCTCCCCCCATCTGTCAGGGACTCCGGTCACATTGTCTCTCTATCACTCTCTCGGTCTCACTCTGTCTCCAGACCTGTCAACCTTTACTCAATTTTGAAGTCAGAGGGGATGCAGCCAGTGGTCAGGGATGAGGGAAGTGAGGAATGGGAGAAGGTCTCCAGAGATGGTCTGGAGAAAAGAGGAGGGGAAGGATTCGAGTGGGCAGGTTGTCAGGCAGCCCCAGACCTCACTAGTTACAGGAGGTCATCTGGAGAGAGAGGGGAGAAAGAGGTCAAGGCGTAGGGTAGTTCTGTGTGAGTGAGACCAGTGGACTCAATAGGCTGAGTGAGTAGCGGATGTCGTCAACCTTCATTTCAAAGTGGTTGACAAAGTCGTCCGCAGAGGAGGAGGGGGTGGTGGATTATGAAGGGAGAAGGCGGAAAATACACTGCTCAAAAAAATAAAGGGAACACTTAAACAACACAATGTAACTCCAAGTCAATCACACTTCTGTGAAATCAAACTGTCCACTTAGGAAGCAACACTGATTGACAATACATTTCTCATGCTGTTGTGCAAATGGAATAGACAACAGGTGGAAATTATAGCCAATTAGCAAGACACCCCCAATAAAGGACTGGTTTTGCAGGTGGTGACCACAGACCACTTCTCAGTTCCTATGCTTCCTGGCTGATGTTTTGGTCACTTTTGAATGCAGGCGGTGCTTTCACTCTAGTGGTAGCATGAGACGGAGTCTACAACCCACACAAGTGGCTCAGGTAGTGCAGCTCATCCAGGATGGCACATCAATGCGAGCTGTGGCAAGAAGGTTTGCTGTGTCTGTCAGTGTAGTGTCCAGAGCATGGAGGCGCTACCAGGAGACAGGCCAGTACATCAGGAGACGTGGAGGAGGCCGTAGGAGGGCAACAACCCAGCAGCAGGACTGCTACCTCCGCCTTTGTGCAAGGAGGAGCAGGAGGAGCACTGCCAGAGCCCTGCAAAATGACCTCCAGCAGGCCACAAATGTGCATGTGTCTGCTCAAACGGTCAGAAACATACTCCATGAGGGTGGTATGAGGGCCCGACGTCTACAGGTGAGGGTTGAGCTTACAGCCCAACACCGTGCAGGACGTTTGGCATTTGCCAGAGAACACCAAGATTGGCAAATTCGCCACTGGCGCCCTGTGCTCTTCACAGATGAAAGCAGGTTCACACTGAGCACATGTGACAGAGTCTGGAGACGCCGTGGAGAACGTTCTGCTGCCTGCAACATCCTCCAGCATGACCGGTTTGGCGGTGGGTCAGTCATGGTGTGGGGTGGCATTTCTTTGGGGGGCCGCACAGCCCTCCAAGTGCTCGCCAGAGGTAGCCTGACTGCCATTAGGTACCGAGATTAGATCCTCAGACCCCTTGTGAGACCATATGCTGGTGCGGTTGGCCCTGAGTTCCTCCTAATGCAAGACAATGCTAGACCTCATGTGGCTGGAGTGTGTCAGCAGTTCCTGCAAGAGGAAGGCATTGATGCTATGGACTGGCCCGCCCGTTCCCCAGACCTGAATCCAATTGAGCACATCTGGGACATCATGTCTCGCTCCATCCACCAACGCCACGTTGCACCACAGACTGTCCAGGAGTTGGCTGATGCTTTAGTCCAGGTCTGGGAGGAGATCCCTCAGGAGACCATCCCCCACCTCATCAGGAGCATGCCCAGACGTTGTAGGGAGGTCATACAGGCACGTGGAGGCCACACACACTACTGAACCTCATTTTGACCTGATTTAAGGACATTACATCAAAGTTGGATCAGCCTGTAGTGTGGTTTTCCACTTTAATTTTGAGGGTGACTCCAAATCCAGACCTCCATGGGTTGATAAATTTGATTTCCATTGATAATTTTTGTGTGATTTTGTTGTCAGCACATTCAACTATGTAAAGAAAAAAGTATTTAGTAAGATTATTTCATTCATTCAGATCTAGGATGTGTTATTTTAGTGTTTTTGAGCAGTGTAGTTTCCTAGGGTTGAAAATAGCTTTCCACGGTTAGAAAATAGTTTCCTAGGGTTAGAGGCAGAAGCTTGACATTTAATGGTAGAAAGTGGCTTTAGCAGCGGATACAGAGGATGCATTGTTGGGAAAGGACCCGTATGTAAGCATTTCACTGTTAGTCTACACCTGTTTGTTTACAAGCAAATAACAGTTGATTTGAATTATATTTGACCTTTTCACTAAACTATCCACATAAAGCCACCTATTAATTAGAATAGTCATGATCCATGAATTTAACCTAGAAAAATTGTCATTGAGACCACCTCAATTTCATTTAGGATCAAACAAAATACTTCTGTGTTGGCTACATTGTTTAACATAATTTAAGACTAGGTTTCAGGAAATGGCAGTTACAGGTAAAAAAAAAAATACAAAATGGTTCTCAAGTAAATTACTAAGAAAATCTCATCCGTTGTTTAAAAATGGCCTTTTTGTCTTTGTGCAGATTGCCATGTCTCATTTTCGATTCATTGAACAGGATCTCTCTTTTTCAAACAAGCATTGCGGAGCTGGTTACAATTTCAATGTCATCCCCCAGAAAATATGGAAATAATTTTATTGTGGAACTCAAATGTGCTGGTTGGTAAAATACCTATAATTATGGAAAAGGTATCTGGTCTGTCTGGCAGCTGGAGGAGGTAGGGAACTAGTCTGTCTGCCCAATATAAAGGATCAAGGGAGGAGGCAGGGAACTGGTCTGTCTGCCCAATATAAAGGATCAACACTGGCAGAGGAACAAACATAGCATGAATAGGAAAGTATAACGGTTTCATTTGAGGACCAGGATGTTGCCAGCTGTGCCATACAGATTGCAAAATATATGGGAGGAGATTTTTGATGTACCGATTCCATGGTTACAGGGGGTGTATGAGTTGATATATAAAATGATGCAAGATTCAAGACTTGGTGCTTTTCAGCTAAAATTATTGTACAGAATTCTTGCCACCAACATTTTTGAATATTTGGGGCATGCAACCATCGCAGCTCTGCAGATTTTGTTTTGAGGATACAGAATCAATAGACAATTTGTTCTGGTATTGCCCTCAGCTAGCCTGTTTATAGTCTCAGGTTCAGGAATGGCTGAAAAAGCATAGCATTAATCTAAAATTGACCCTAGAAATAGCATAGTTGGGAGATCTGGAGAGACCTGGTCAGTCAATTAATAGTATACTAATACTCTTAGGAAAAGTATATCTTCAACTCGCAATCTGTGGATTCCATTTTATGAGATTCAAATTGTATTCTAAACATCACAGCCCAGTTGAAAGATATGGTGCATTCGGAAAGTATTCAGACCCCTTGACTTTTTCCACAATTTGTTACGTTACAGCCTTATTCTAAAATTGATTAAATTGTTTTTTCTCTTCATCAATCTACACACAATACCCCATAATGACAAAGCAAAGACTGGTTTTCAGAAGTTTTTGCAAATTGATAAATAAAGTATTCAGACCCTTTACTCAGTACTTTGTTGAAGCGTCTTTGGCAGCGATTACAGCCTTGGGTCTTCTTGGGTATGACGCTACAAGCTTGGCACACCTGTATTTGGGGAGTTTCTCCTATTCTTCTCTGCAGATCCTCTCAAGGGTACCAAAAAATGTCTGCAGCATTGAAGGTCCCCAAGAACACAGTGGCCTGCAAAACTCTTCCTAGAGCTGGCCGCCCGTCCAAACTGAGCAATCGGGGGAGAAGGGCCTTGGTCAGGCAGGTGACCAAGAACCCGATGGTCACTCTGTCAGAGCTCTAGAGTTCCTCTTTGGAGATGGGAGAACCTTCCAGAAGGACAACCATCTCTGCAGCACTCCACCAAATCAGGCCTTTATGGTAGAGTGGCCAGACGGAAGCCACTCCTCAGTAAAAGGCACATGACACCCCGCTTGGAGTTTGCCAAAAGGCATCTAAAGACTCTCAGACCATGAGAGAAATGATTCTCTGGTCTGATGAAACCAAGATTGAACTCTTTGGCCTGAATGCCAAGTGTCACGTCTGGAGGAAACCTGGCACCAACCCTACGGTGAAGCATGGTGGTGGCAGCATCCTGCGGTGGGGATGTTTTTCAGTGGCAGGGACTGGGAGACTAGTCAGGATCGAGGGAAAGATGAATGGAGCAAAGTAAAGCGAGATCCTTGATGAAAACCTGCTCCAAAGTGCTCAGGACCTCAGACTTTCTTTCTTAATAGTATGCAGTTTGTTGGGCTTTGATACCTCATGATTGAGTATTGTTTTACTTAATCTCTCTCGCTCCTTCTCTCTCTTTCTCGTTCTCTTCTCTCTCTCGCTCCTTCTCGCTCTCGCTCTCTCCTTCTCTCTCCTCTCTCCTCTCCTCTCTCTCTTTCTCTCCTCTCTCCTCTCTCGCTCGCTCGCTCTCCTCTCTCTGAAATTTAGATTGCTTTATTGCCGTGAAATACAATTAGTAGATATTGTCAAAGCAGTATAGTGGTACAGCATTTCAGTAAATCCAGTACAATGCAGTGAGGATAATGGACTAGTTTAATAGTTTAATAGTACAGTGGGGGGAAAAAGTATCTAGTCAGCCACCAATTGTGCAAGTTCTCCCACTTAAAAAGATGAGAGAGGCCTGTAATTTTCTTCATAGGTACACGTCAACTATGACAGACAAATTGAGGAAAAAAATTCCAGAAAATCACATTTGTAGGATTTTTAATGAATGTATTTGCAAATTATGGTGGAAAATAAGTATTTGGTCACCTACAAACAAGCAAGATTTCTGGCTCTCACAGACCTGTAACTTCTTCTTTAAGAGGCTCCTCTGTCCTCCACTCGTTACCTGTATTAATGGCACCTGTTTGAACTTGTTATCAGTATAAAAGACACCTGTCCACAACTTCAAACAGTCGCACTCCAAACTCCACTATGGCCAAGACCAAAGAGCTGTCAAAGGACACCAGAAACAAAATTGTAGACCTGCACCAGGCTGGGAAGACTGAATCTGCAATAGGTAAGCAGCTTGGTTTGAAGAAATCAACTGTGGGAGCAATTATTAGGAAATGGAAGACATACAAGACCACTGATAATCTCCCTCGATCTGGGGCTCCACGCAAGATCTCACCCCGTGGGGTCAAAATGATCACAAGAACGGTGAGCAAAAATCCCAGAACCACACAGGGGGACCTAGTGAATGACCTGCAGAGAGTCTGGGACCAAAGTAACAAAGCCTACCATCAGTAACACACTACGCCGCTGGGACTCAAATCCTGCAGTGCGAGACGTGTCCCCCTGCTTAAGCCAGTACATGTCCAGGCCCGTCTGAAGTTTGCTAGAGTGCATTTGGATGATCCAGAAGAGGATTGGGAGAATGTCATATAGTCAGATGAAACCAAAATAGAACTTTTAGGTAAAAACTCAACTTGTCGTGTTTGGAGGACAAAGAATGCTGAGTTGCATCCAAAGAACACCATACCTACTGTGAAGCATGGGGGTGGAAACATCATGCTTTGGGGCTGTTTTTCTGCAAAGGGACCAGGACGACTGATCCGTGTAAAGGAAAGAATGAATGGGGCCATGTATCGTGAGATTGAGTGAAAACCTCCTTCCATCAGCAAGGGCATTGAAGATGAAACGTGGCTGGGTCTTTCAGCATGACAATGATCCCAAACACACCACCCGGGCAACGAAGGAGTGGCTTCGTAAGAAGCATTTCAAGGTCCTGGAGTGGCCTAGCAAGTCTCCAGATCTCAACCTCATAGAAAATCTTTGGAGGGAGTTGAAAGTCTTTGTTGCCCAGTGACAGCCCCAATACATCACTGCTCTAGAGGAGATCTGTATGGAGGAATGGGCCAAAATACCAGCAACAGTGTGTGAAAACCTTGTGGAGACTTACAGAAAACGTTTGACCTGTGTCATTGCCAACAAAGGGTATATAACAAAGTATTGAGTAACTTTTGTTATTGACCAAATACTTATTTTCCACCATAATTTGCAAATATATTCATAAAAAATCCTACAATGTGATTTTTCTGGAATTTTTTTTCTCATTTTGTCTGTCATAGTTGACGTGTACCTATGATGAAAATTACAGGCCTCTCTCATCTTTTTTAAGTGGGAGAACTTGCACAATTGGTGGCTGACTAAATACTTTTTCCCCCCACTGTACATATAATCATGTATACAGGTACAACACTACTGCTGTGTTATTGTGGAGTCTTCGATAGATACATTCAATCAAATTATATGATGTATAATTTGTGTTTAGAAAATGGCTAAGAATTGTACAATGATGGTTACACTATGTATTACTTGTAAGTTATACACCATGTAAATACTTCAGGGAAATAATTGTCATGGGATGCCCCTCAGGTTGGCAGTAATATTTGCGGTTTATGTTATTAATAAATGCACAGAAGTTGGGAATCGATTGAGATATTTTATTTAAAAAACATTATCTTATTTGGGAGTATTTCTCACAGTAGAGGAAAAAGTGCATCTCTGTTTCTACCTCCCCCGTCCTGCAGTGACCACAGACGCTCCTCTTTGGGTAGCCATGTCTTTTTGTATCTCCCTTTTTCTATAGACAATAAGTGGTTGCTGAACCTGTATTTGGTCAGGATCTGTCTCTGTTTTGTATCTCTGACAGAGTAGAGATATTATGCCAATTTTTATTATCTTTTGAGGGCCAAATAGCAATTTAGTTTATTCTGTGTTTTTGTTAAATGTTCCCAATTTGTCAAATAGTGTTCATTTTTGTAACAATTTGATTTCCCTGTGTGGTTGGATAATATAGTTGTTTAGGGGTTTTAACTGCTGACATAGGGGACTCTTTTCAGGGTTCATCTCTTGGGTTTCCAGTGCTTTGAATTGTAAGGATGTTTTGGGGCTTAATTTCAAAATGGTTCCAAAATGTTGGTTCTTTTCTTTATATTTACAATTAAAGGGAATCGTCCGAGTTCCGCTCTGCATGCATTATCTGGTACTTTTCTTTTGGATATTTAGGATAGTTCTGCAGAATTCTGTTTGTAGATTTTCTATTGGGTTTTTCTTCCAATGCTTATAATCATAATTACAGGTTGGACCCCAAACCTCGCTTCCACATAGTACAATTGGTCAAATTACACTTAAATATTTTGCACTAGATTTGGATAGGAATACTTATTTTTGAGCTTTTTCTTTTTATGGAGTAAAATGCTTTGCGTTATTTTTCTTTTAGTCCATTCGCTGCCAGACCAAATCCACCAGAGGCTCTGATTATTAGTCCCAGGTAGTTGTACCATTGGACGTGTTCAACCAGGAGGTATTTCCTCATTTGAAGGAGTGTCTGCTGCTCTGATTCCTGGCATTTTTTTCATGAAAATCACGACTGGTTTTCCAAAAGTTTGTTGATTGCCCAGTTGATACTGTATTCCCAAAGAATGTTAGGTTGTTCCTGTAGAACTACATGTGTTCTTCAGCTAAATAGATTCTATGATGTCGTGTACTTTACCCCCCCCGCTGCTGTGGAGGGTTGTGTAATATAATCCATTATGCCATACGGAATCAAAAGCATTCTTAAAATCAACAAAACATGCGAATACTTTTCCTTCTGATTTTCTGTTGAACATGCTGGTTTATTAGTGTGTGTGTGTAATGTGTATGTGGTCTGTTCTGTGTTTGGGTAGAAAGATAATTTAGTTTTTTGCTGAGAGTGTTATGTTGTGTGAGGAAGGTCTGTATTGGGTCATTGAGAATACAGCAGAACAGTTTCCCCATGTTACTGGTGACACATATTCCCCTAATAGGTATTAGCGTCTAATTTGTCACCTTTTTATACAAGGGGGTTATGAGCCCCTCATTCCAAATATCAGGGAAGCAGCAACTCTCCAAAACCAGGTTGAATAGTTTTAATAAGTCATCCTCCAGCTCAGGAGTACTGTGTTTAAGCGTTTCATTCCTGATGCTGTCAGGGCCAAATACCTTTCCAGGTTTAAGGCTTTGTATTTTCTTCCAAAGTTCAGCCTGTGTAATTTGGTAGTCAGTTGGGTTCTAGTTGTTTTTAATTGTGTTTTCTAGGGAGCTGAGGTTTTCTTGCATATTGTTTTTTGTTTAAGATTAAGGTCTTCTAAAATGTATTATTCTAGAGACTTTCAAAGTGATCTTTCCAAGTGTTGCCATTTTGAATGGGCAGGTCCTTCCTCTGTTTTCCATTTAGACCAGAACTGGTTTCCATCGATGGAGTCTTCAGTCTCTTTCAGTGTTATCAAAATGCTTCAGTTTCTTCCATTTTAGGTTTTGTTTGTATTCATTCAATGTGTCACAATATTGTTGCCCAACGTCTCTATCTTGTGATTAGTAAAGTCTATTTAATTAAGATTTATGAGATTATGTTCGGCATCAAACCACTTCTCTCTTTTGATGTTTTGAATTAGAACAGTTTTTATGTCGCATAAATTTGCTTTTGTGGCTGCTTTATGATAGATCTCATTTAATTTGTTCACAGACAAATTCCATTACTAGTGATGGGAATATGGAGGGATGGTCCAAATATGTCTATTACCCCTCAGGGTCTACACCGCTGGGCTGGTTCTGGCACCGCTGAGCTGGTTTGGTTCTGGCACCGCTGAGCTGGGTTGGTTCTGGCACCGCTGGGCTGGTTCTGGCACCGCTGAGCTGGTTCTGGCACCGCTGAGCTGGGCTGGTTCTGGCACCGCTGGGCTGGTTCTGGCACCGCTGAGCTGGGTTGGTTCTGGCACCGCTGAGCTGGGTTGGTTCTGGCACCGCTGGGTTGGTTCTGGCACCGCTGAGCTGGGTTGGTTCTGGCACCGCTGAGCTGGGTTGGTTCTGGCACCGCTGAGCTGGTTCTGGCACCGCTGGGCTGGTTCCGGCACCGCTGAGCTGGGCTGGTTCCGGCACCGCTGAGCTGGGCTGGTTCTGGCACCGCTGGGCTGGTTCCGGCACCGCTGAGCTGGGTTGGTTCTGGCACCGCTGAGCTGGGTTGGTTCCGGCACCGCTGGGCTGGGTTGGTTCCGGCACAGCTGGGCTGGTTCCGGCACCGCTGGGCTGGTTCTGGCACTGCTGAGCTGGGCTGGATCTGGCACCGCTGGTTTAGGTCTAGCGTCGCTTGGCTCGGACATGTTGGTATGCGCTAGAGATGTCTGTGTGTGGCTCCGCTGAGTTGAGTTAGCCTCTCTCTCCTTGGATAGCTGGGAGGTGTGGGGGCTCTGTTGCTGGGCTGGTATGGTTGTGGATCTCTGCCTAACGTGGCATCCTTCAGGTCCTTGGCAGGTCATGGACCCTAAGAGGCTGAGTGGCTTGTGAGGCTGATGGGGTGAAGGCTGTACTGGGATCAGGGGTATCTGGTCTTCCACCAGGCTGATGGGGTGAAGGCTGTACTGGGATCAGGGGTATCTGGTCTTCCACCAGGCTGATGGGGTGAAGGCTGTACTGGGATCAGGGCTATCTGGGCTTCCACCAGGCTGATGGGGTGAAGGCTGTACTGGGATCAGGGCTATCTGGGCTTCCACCAGGCTGATGGGGTGAAGGCTGTACTGGGATCAGGGCTATCTGGGCTTCCACCAGGCTGATGGGGTGAAGGCTGCACTGGGATCAGGGGTATTTGGTCTTCCACCAGGCTGATGGGGTGAAGGCTGCACTGGGATCAGGGGTATCTGGTCTTCCACCAGGCTGATGGGGTGAAGGCTGCACTGGGATCAGGGGTATCTGGGCTTCCACCAGGCTGATGGGGTGAAGGCTGCACTGGGATCAGGGGTATCTGGTCTTCCACCAGGCTGATGGGGTGAAGGCTGCACTGGGATCAGGGGTATCTGGTCTTCCACCAGGCTGATGGGGTGAAGGCTGCACTGGGATCAGGGGTATCTGGGCTTCCACCAGGCTGATGGGGTGAAGGCTGCACTGGGATCAGGGGTATTTGGTCTTCCACCAGGCTGATGGGGTGAAGGCTGCACTGGGATCAGGGGTATCTGGTCTTCCACCAGGCTGATGGGGTGAAGGCTGCACTGGGATCAGGGCTATCTGGGCTTCCACCAGGCTGATGGGGTGAAGGCTGCACTGGGATCAGGGCTATCTGGGCTTCCACCAGGCTGATGGGGCTGCTCTGTTGGTGACATGATCAGAAGCTGCTGGCGGAGGGCATCATGTCCCTCTCTCTCTGCTGCACCTCCACCTTCACTACACACAGCTCCTCTTGGAGGGCATCATGTCCCTCTCCCTCTGCTCCACCTCCACCTTCACTACACACAGCTCCTCTTGGAGGGCATCATGACCCTCTCTCTCTGCTGCACCTCCACCTTCACTACACACAGCTCCTCTTGGAGGGCATCATGTCCCCCTCTCTCTGCTGCACCTCCACCTTCACTACACACAGCTCCTCTTGGAGGGCATCATGTCCCCCTCTCTCTGCTCCACCTCCACCTTCACTACACACAGCTCCTCTTGGAGGGCATCATGTCCCTCTCTCTCTGCTGCACCTCCACCTTCACTACACACAGCTCCTCTTGGAGGGCATCATGTCCCTCTCTCTCTGCTCCACCTCCACCTTCACTACACACAGCTCCTCTTGGAGGGCATCATGTCCCTCTCTCTCTGCTGCACCTCCACCTTCACTACACACAGCTCCTCTTGGAGGGCATCATGTCCCCCTCTCTCTGCTCCACCTCCACCTTCACTACACACAGCTCCTCTTGGAGGGCATCATGTCCCTCTCCCTCTGCTCCACCTCCACCTTCACTACACACAGCTCCTCTTGGAGGGCATCATGTCCCTCTCCCTCTGCTCCACCTCCACCTTCACTACACACAGCTTCTCCCTCAACATGACCAAGACAAAGGAGATAATTGTGGACTACAGGAAAAATAAGAGGACTGAGCACGCCCCCATTCTCATCAACGGGGCTGTAGTGGAGCAGGTTGAGAGCTTCAAGTTCATTGGTGTCCACATCACCAACAAACTAACATGGTCCAAGCACACCAAGACAGTGAAGAGGGCACGACAAAACCTATTCCCCCTAAGGAGACTCAAAAGATTTGGCATGGGTCCTCAGATCCTCAAAATGTTCTACAGCTACACCATCGAGAGCATCCTGACTGGTTGCATCACCATCTGGTATGGCAACTGCTCGGCCTCCGACCGCAAGGCACTAGAGAGGGTAGTGCGTACGGCCCAGTACATCACTGGGGCAAGCTTCCTGCCATCCAGGACCTCTATACCAGGCGGTGTCAGAGGAAGCCATAAAAATGGTCAGACTCCAGCCACCCTAGTCATAGACTGTTCTCTCTGCTACCGCACGGCAAGCGGTACCGGAGCGCCAAGTCTAGGTCCAAGAGGCTTCTAAACAGCTTCTACCCCCAAGCCATAAGACTCCTGAACATCTAATCAAATGGCTACCCGGACTATTTGCATTGCCCCACCCCCCTTTACGCTGCTGCTACTCTCTGTTTATTATCTATGCATAGTCACTTTAATAATTCTACCTACATGTACATATTACCTCGACTAACCGGTTCCCCTGCACCTCGACTAACCGGTGCCCCCGCATTTCACTGTAAGGTCTACACCTGTTGTATTCGGCACATGTGACAAATACAAATTGATTTGATTTGATAATTGGACTGTGGCATTTGTGACCGACCGGCTCGATTTGGTTTTATGTAGCAACATTTACATTTTTTATTTTTTTACATTGGATAAAAGTAGAGACTCAGAGCTAGAAAATGGTACATCATACACTACAGTTGAGTAACAATGAGAAATTAATTCTGCTTTGAAAGTTGATAAACTTGTAACCTCACTTCTTTTAGAAAATGGCCCTTGAATGTTTTGGTACACCTACTGGAGAGCTCTTCTTTGTCCACACCCATTCAGCATCGTTCACACCCTTTTAAGTTTTAGCCCCACCAATCTCTTTAAGGATTCACGTGAGGCCATGTACTAAACATCCAAAGATTTCAAGACTAAAGGCTAGTTTATACTATGGGTGTATTTGTAAATTTAATCTGGATTGCCAGAGTGTGCTCAGAGTGCGCTCTGGGTGTTCGTAAACTCAGTGTTGTCAGATTGTCCGTTCGTAAATTCAGAGCGTTTCGCAGCGCACACTGGACACTAGCTGAGGAGTAGGGTTGATCCGAGCGTTCTGACCTCACAACGGCAGTCAAGCGCCCAAGCTAACTGCCTAACGTTGGGTAGCTTGCTAGCTAGTTCCAGACACAAATTAGAGAACAGCTCACTCTGACCATTTTACTCGCCCTAGAAGAGCTGGTTAGACTGATTTTATGTTATCCAGAGCGTTGGTGACTGCAACTATGCTGCTGGCAACAATTTAATTATAATTTTTTTGCCAACGTTTACTGACAACGGCCATATTCAATGGGTGTTGAGTGTTCGTAAATCCGTAAGTTATTCTCTGCTCTGGCACATTCAGACGAGTGCTCTGAAATCGGAGTAGATAGCCTGAGCGAATTTACCATCTACGTCTATCGACAGTTGTCGCAGTGACATCATGAACATTCTATTGAAATGGATACTTGCATAGTGGAGTCTTTTTGTTTAGACATGTAGCTAGCTAGCTAAACAATGAACCATAATCCCAACTCACAACGTTACCATGAATCTGTTGGTTCAATGTTAGCTAGCTAATAACTAGCAATGCAAATGGCTCTGAGATACGAATAATATAATTACACAGATCATAAACGTAACGTTAGCTAGCGAGCCAGCCAGCTAACGTTAGCTTGCTAGCTAACAGTACACTTTAACTTGAAATGAAAACGACGTTCTGACAAAATTAGAAACGTGTAATAACGGAAAATGTAGCTAGCTAGACAATCTTACCCGTATACATGGATGGACTCTTCTCCATCTCTGTAACAGATGTATTCATCATGGATGGACGCTTCTCCCTCTGTCACGGATGCCATGGTTGCCCTTAGGTTGAAGATGTAATCTGGAGACAGGTGTTTTATACAACAGCCTTCTGTGTGTTCTCTTTTCAACTCCGTCTGCATATTTGCAATCAAATGCCAGAATGTTATGCAGTTCTACTACGTGATATCTTTCAAAAAAGCCGCTCATGTTAGACAGAAACGTGCTACATGGCAGACCAATCCGAACTCATCTCTCGGCATGTCATAGCCAACTCGTTATCTCAGCCAATCATGGCTAGCCGGAAAATTGCTGTCTTTTTCTTTTGCTAAACCAACTAGGCTCGTAATTTAACCATTTCATTCATATTTACAGATGGCATACAAGTTTGTTATTAAGGCACATGAAAGTTCACATGTTCCAGAAGGCATTTCTGCCAAAAAAGTGTTTAAAATAAATACATTTACATTTAAAAAAAAGTTTACTTTCAAATGGCTCTCCTGTGAAGTAGTGACGCGCGACATGAGGCCTCGTTTTCTAAAACCAGTCACATTTGTTCAGTGTTCTGGTTTAACTTCTGTCTTAACTTCTGTCTTAACTTCTGTCTTAACTTCTGTCTTAACTTCTGTCTTAACTTCTGTCTTAACTTCTGTCTTAACTTCTGTCTTAACTTCTGTCTTAACTTCTGTCTTAACTTCTGGCTTAACTTCTGGCTTAACTTCTGGCTTAACTTCTGGCTTAACTTCTGGCTTAACTTCTGTCTTAACTTCTGTCTTAACTTCTGTCTTAACTTCTGTCTTAACTTCTGTCTTAACTTCTGTCTTAACTTCTGTCTTAACTTCTGTCTTAACTTCTGTCTTAACTTCTGTCTTAACTTCTGTCTTAACTTCTGTCTTAACTTCTGTCTTAACTTCTGTCTTAACTTCTGTCTTAACTTCTGTCTTAACTTCTGTCTTAACTTCTGTCTTAACTTCTGTCTTAACTTCTGTCTTAACTTCTGTCTTAACTTCTGTCTTAACTTCTGTCTTAACTTCTGTCTTAACTTCTGTCTTAACTTCTGTCTTAACTTCTGTCTTAACTTCTGTCTTAACTTCTGTCTTAACTTCTGTCTTAACTTCTGTCTTAACTTCTGTCTTAACTTCTGTCTTAACTTCTGTCTTAACTTCTGTCTTAACTTCTGTCTTAACTTCTGTCTTAACTTCTGTCTTAACTTCTGTCTTAACTTCTGTCTTAACTTCTGTCTTAACTTCTGTCTTAACTTCTGTCTTAACTTCTGTCTTAACTGTTCTATTGAAGCACGGCTCTCCTCCTGGAAATGCCTCAACTCTTCCATCAGCGTCTGGACAGTGTCACATTCTTGTTTGCTGTCCCTGAATTCTCTCATCTCTACTTCAAGCTAAGGGAGAGGCAGTTCTGGATTCGTTTCACCGAAAAAATTTATTTTGGTGTGCAGACAGCTGCTACAGCAGGAGGGAGGCAGGGATTTTTTTTATTTATTTATTTATTTCACCTTTATTTAACCAGGTAAGCCAGTTGAGAACAAGTTCTCATTTACAACTGCGACCTGGCCAAGATAAAGCAAAGCAGTGCGATAAAAACAACAACACAGAGTTACATATGGGGTAAACAAAACATAAAGTCAAAAAATACAACAGAAAATATATATACAGTGTGTGCAAATGTAGCAAGTTATGGAGGTAAGGCAATAAATAGGCCATAGTGCAAAATAGTTACAATTAGTATTAACACTGGAATGATAGATGTGCAAGAGATGATGTGCAAATAGAGATACTGGGGTGCAAAATAGCAAAATAAATAATATAGGGATGAGGTTGTTGGGTGGGCTAATTACAGATGGGCTGTGTACAGGTGCAGTGATCGGTAAGATGCTCTGACAACTGATGCTTAAAGTTAGTGAGGGAGATAAGAGTCTCCAGCTTCAGAGATTTTTGCAATTCGTTCCAGTCATTCGCAGCAGAGAACTGGAAGGAATGGTGGCCAAAGGAGGTGTTGGCTTTGGGAATGACCAGTGAGATATACCTGCTGGAGCGCAGACTACGGGTGGGTGTTGCTATGGTGACCAATGAGCTAAGATAAGGCAGGGATTTGCCTAGCAGTGATTTATAGATGGCCTGGAGCCAGTGGGTTTGA
Source organism: Coregonus clupeaformis (assembly GCF_020615455.1). NCBI lineage: Eukaryota > Metazoa > Chordata > Actinopteri > Salmoniformes > Salmonidae > Coregonus > Coregonus clupeaformis. Next base: position 1,969,968 of record NC_059224.1, on the reverse strand, counting down.
CGACGAACATGTAGTGAGGACCAGCCAACAAGAGCGTACAGGTCACAGTGGTGGGTAGTGTATGGGGCTTTGGAGACAAAACGGATGGCACTGTGATAGACTACATCCAATTTGCTGAGTAGGGTGTTGGAGGCTATTTTGTAAATCACCGAAGTCAAGGATCGGTAGGATAGTCAGTTTTACGAGGGCATGTTTGGCAGCATGAGTGAAGGAGGCTTTGTTACGAAATAGGAAGCAGATTCTAGATTTAACTTTGGATGTGCTGTGGGCCTCCTGTTTTTGAAGGCCAGGTTTTGGTAGTTGTCGTGGAGACACGTCCGTTTTAGTTCATCATCCACTGGAGGTTTTATCATGTTCAACTCTTCTTCAAACAGCTCTAGACTTGCTTCGGAGCTTTGGATAATTGCTGTTCCGCTATTTATATATCTTATGGCATTTTGGAGTTGTGTCCACATACAATTGTTTCATGGTCTTGTTTCCAGCCATAAGATGTTTGTTTGCCTTGCGCAGGGCTGCATGCCAAGCATTTGGACGTTCGTTAAAAAGGGAAGATCCAGCTTGGTTTTATAGCAAACAGCAGGTAGCAAGAAACTGTCTTAGCAACTCCCTAGCAACATGTAAAGATTTATTAGCTTGTTAGCTATCCAGTTGAGTTATCAGGATAAAAGTTGTTTTCTGATGGGTTCTCTTCTTCTGATGTTATATTCTCAGTCCTTCTTCCTTTTGTCTTTCACTCACACGTTTTTCTCAAATGTGCTCTTCCCCTAAATCATTTGAAATATGATATATAACACTAGAAAGTAGGAGCTCATCATTTTACTTGCTGCGCTTTGGAACTCGGATCTCTCTCTCTCTCTCTCTCTCTCTCTCTCTCTCTCTCTCTCTCTCTCTCTCTCTCTCTCTCTCTCTCTCTCTCTCTCTCTCTCTCTCTCTCTCTCTCTCTCTCTCTCTCTCTCTCTCTCTCTCTCTCTCTCTCTCTCTCTCTCTCTCTCTCTCTCTCTCTCTCTCTCTCTCTCTCTCTCTCTCTCTCTCTCTCTCTCTCTCTCTCTCTCTCTCTCTCTCTCTCTCTCTCTCTCTCTCTCTCTCTCTCTCTCTCTCTCTCTCTCTCTCTCTCTCTCTCTTATAGTCTTCTTATATATTTATCTATCTGATTTGATCTATTTCAATTGATTTGATCTTAGTGAGCTTTGTTGGCATGATTAGTAGTGAAGTCTGTGTCGTTTATCATATGGTATAATATTGCTATTGCAAGAAAATGTCAGAACACGAATTGATAATCCCTCCCTCTCTCTCTTACTAACCCCCCCCCCCAGATGGTCAGTTTCCCGGGTGATTACAGCTATGCTGCAGCAGGCCTGATCTTCCTGGAGTACACAGCCAGTGCTCTGTGGTCCGCTGAGCTGCTCGTCATCACATACGGGGGCGGGCTCAAGAGCTACCTCGTCAGGTATTGGCTCATAGTCATCTTGACTTTCAACCCTCTGCTTGGGCTTTTCCGCTTTCGGTGTGTGTGAAGGGGAATTGTGTGTGTGTGTGTGAGTGTGTGTGAAGGGGAATGGTGTGTGTGTGTGTGAAGGGGAATGGTGTGTGTGTGTGTGTGTGAAGGGGAATGGTGTGTGTGAAGGGGAATGGTGTGTGTGAAGGGGAATGGTGTGTGTGTGTGTGTGTGTGAAGGGGAATGGTGTGTGTGTGTGTGTGAAGGGGAATGGTGTGTGTGTGTGTGTGTGTGTGAAGGGGAATGGTGTGTGAAGGGGAATGGTGTGTGTGTGTGAAGGGGAATGGTGTGTGTGTGTGTGTGTGTGTGTGTGTGAAGGGGAATGGTCTGTGTGTGTGTGTGTATACTCTGAGGTGAGTGGCTCCTCTGTTCCATTACAAGACTGTCTGCTGTCTAATCCTTGTTCAAACACAGATCCTGAGAGTGTTTGGATAGTGTGTGTGTGTGTGTTTGGCTGTGTGTGTTTGGCTGTGTTTGTTGGCTGATTTAATTGTTAGCTGGGCAGGGTATCAAACAGGAATCTATATATTTTATGTGTCCATGCTCACAATGAATATCCATGAAATTGTTCTCAAATTTTCCCATTTAAATATCCTGGATTGTAGCAAAACATTAGTGCACTGAGTCTCAAAGATATGGACTGTTCGGGGGGGAATTATTTGTTTGAATCAATCAATCATATTTATTTATGAAGCCCGTTGAACAGGTCAGGGTTCCATAGCCTCAAGCAGAACAGTTTGACCAGGTGGGATGGGGACGGCCAGGAGTCACCAGGTGGGATGGGGACGGCCAGGAGTCACCAGGTGGGATGGGGACGGCCAGGAGTCACCAGGTGGGATGGGGACGGCCAGGAGTCACCAGGTGGGATGGGGACGGCCAGGAGTCACCAGGTGGGATGGGGACGGCCAGGAGTCACCAGGTGGGGTGGGGGACGGCCAGGAGTCACCAGGTGGGATGGGGACGGGGGGACGGCCAGGAGTCACCAGGTGGGATGGGGACGGGGGGACGGCCAGGAGTCACCAGGTGGGGTGGGGACGGCCAGGAGTCACCAGGTGGGATGGGGACGGGGGGACGGCCAGGAGTCACCAGGTGGGATGGGGACGGCCAGGAGTCACCAGGTGGGATGGGGACGGCCAGGAGTCACCAGGTGGGATGGGGACGGCCAGGAGTCACCAGGTGGGATGGGGACGGCCAGGAGTCACCAGGTGGGATGGGGACGGCCAGGAGTCACCAGGTGGGATGGGGACGGCCAGGAGTCACCAGGTGGGATGGGGACGGCCAGGAGTCACCAGGTGGGATGGGGACGGCCAGGAGTCACCAGGTGGGATGGGGACGGCCAGGAGTCACCAGGTGGGATGGGGACGGCCAGGAGTCACCAGGTGGGATGGGGGGACGGCCAGGAGTCACCAGGTGGGATGGGGGCGGCCAGGTAGTCATCAGGCCAGGTAGTCCTGAGGCATGGTCCTAGGGCTCAGGTCCTCCGGGAGGAGAGAGAGAGAGGAGAATTAGAGGGATCATACTTAAATTCACACAGGACACCAGATAAGACAGGAGAATAACACCAGATATAACAGACTGACCCTAGCCTCCCGGCACATAGACTATTGCAGCATAGATACTGGAGGCTGAGACAGGGGGGGTCGGGAGACACTGTGGCCCCGTCCGACGATACCCCCAGACAGGGCCAACCAGGCATGATATATTCCCCACCCACTTTGCCAAAGCACAGCCCCCACACCACTGGAGGGATATCAACAGACCACCAACCTACTACCCTGAGACAAGGCTGAGTATAGCCCACCAACCTACTACCCTGAGACAAGGCTGAGTATAGACCACCAACCTACTACCCTGAGACTAGGCTGAGTATAGCCCACGAAGATCTCCTCCACTGTACGAGCCCAATGGGGCGCAAAAACAGACAGGGAGATCACGTGTTTGACTCCACCCACTCAAGTGACTCCACCCCTCCTAGGGACGGCATGGAAAGCACCAGTAAGCCAGTGACTCAGCCCCCGTAATAGGGGCAGAGGCAGAGAATCCCAGTGGAGAGAGGGGAGCCGGCCAGGTAATAGGGTCAGAGGCAGAGAATCCCAGTGGAGAGAGGGGAGCCGGCCAGGCAGAGACAGCAAGGGCGGTTCATCACACAGTGCCTTTCCGTTCACCTTCGCACCCCTGGGCCAGACTACACTCAATCATAGGACCTACTGAAGAGATGAATCTTCAGTAAAGACTTAAAGGTCGAGACAGAGTCTACGTGTCTCACATGGATAGGCAGACCATTCCATAAAAATTGAGCTCTAGCACTGTCATAGTCCCCCCGTTACACAGCCTTCATCATAATCCCCCCGTTACACAGCCTTCATCATAGTCCCCCCGTTACACAGCCTTCATCATAGTCCCCCCGTTACACAGCCTTCATCCTAGTCCCCCCGTTACACAGCCTTCATCCTAGTCCCCCCGTTACACAGCCTTCATCCTAGTCCCCCCGTTACACAGCCTTCATCCTAGTCCCCCCATTACACAGCCTTCATCATAGTCCCCCGTTACACAGCCTTCATCCTAGTCCCCCATTACACAGCCTTCATCATAGTCCCCCCGTTACACAGCCTTCATCATAGTCCCCCCGTTACACAGCCTTCATCCGCCTTGAAATAGAATCACCAGTTTAGATACAGACTTTGGGTGTTCAGAAGTCAATGTTTTGTGAGTGTGTGCCTTTTATACCGTATACCGGGGTACATTTACCTTTATTTAACTAGGCAAGTTAATTAAGATCAAATTCATATTTACAATGACGGCCTACACCGGCCAAACCCGCCCTATGGGACTTACTGACGGTATGATGGGTTGGAGGGCCCCCCCGCCTGACGTGTGCTGCGCCACTGCTTATAACTATACCTGTAAGAAATCTAAGATGTGTCAAATGATCTCCAGCTCAGGGCTCCAGCTATGCATTTGGTGTCACTTGCTAGCTAAGTGGCTAGCTGTCGAGATTATTGGTTACAGCAGAGACATTCAACCCCCTCCTGGATCAAGATCCCTGCTGCCTAAATTGTTCTAGCAAACAACAATTAGTCATTGATATCAATTTATAAAAAAATAAAAATAAAACTCAACATACTTTTTCAAAGTTTCTAATGTGTGTTTGTCCCTGCAACTCTCAGTGTGGGGACCAATCAGAGCTTCCAAGAGAACCACAGCTTCAGTTTCTCCAATCACTACTCTCACGGCATCACCACAGCGATGTACCACCCTGGGCACCGGTAAGACACCCAGCTTCACGGTCTACCTCCCTCCTCTCTCCTCTCCTCACCTCCTCACCTTCATCTGTACAAGACCCAGCAGATTCCACCATGTTACATTTTATTTTAGTCATTTAGCAGACACTCTTATCCAGAGCGACGTACGGTTAGTGCTTTCATCTTAAGATGGCTAGGTGAGACAACATATTTGCAATTTTTTTTCTCATAGCAGCTTCAGTAAGACAAGACGAGTGCATGTTTTAGTAGAATTCAGTAAATCAGGTCAGTGCAGAGAATGAGAATTGAGGAATTCTTTACGTCTATGTAAGTGCATAGACAGTAGCCTACTACATTGATGTTTCCAGTGTTTTATAACCAGAGGGTACTGTGGATCCTGACAGGAGGTTTGTTGTTTCAGTGTTTTATAACCAGAGGGTACTGTGGATCCTGACAGGAGGTTTGTTGTTTCAGTGTTTTATAACCAGAGGGTACTGTGGATCCTGACAGGAGGTTTGTTGTTTCAGTGTTTTATAACCAGAGGGTACTGTGGATCCTGACAGGAGGTTTGTTGTTTCAGTGTTTTATAACCAGAGGGTACTGTGGATCCTGACAGGAGGTTTGTTGGGTCTAGTACTGATGTAAACAACGGATCTAAACACGTCTTGATGGTGTGTGTGTCTCTCTCTGTGTGTGTGTGTGTGTGTGTGTGTGTGTGTGTGTGTGTCAGGTTGCTGCTGGTGGGGGGTTGTGACTCGGGTGTTGATGATGCGTCCAGGGCGACCCGGTGTGGCCTCACGGCCTGGAGAGCACTGTCTGGGTCGCCCCATTACAAACAGGTCACTAGCTACGAGGACGACACCAGCACTGTGAGTACCTTTTTAACATTATAACATGTTGGGGGGATTTTATAGGGGCTCTATAAAATATAATGTAGGGCTCTATAAAATATAATGTACTCTGTAAAATATAATGTAGGGCTCTATTAAATATAATTAACAATAAAAAAAACAGATACCTTGAACCCGATCTAAAAAAATAAAAAATGTTCTAGAGCCCTGCCACTAATGTAAAGTATCTGTTCATTGAAACTTTTTTTTGTTGTTGAATTGTTGTATTATTATTATCCTGATTATTGAGCAAAATAGTTACATTTTACCACAATCTGAATTTTAGTCCATATTGCGCTGTTCTAACACGGTGTCTCTCTGTCCTTTAGAACCAGAAGAAAGGTTTCTTCAGTATCCCCAGCTTCAGACTCTTCTCCAGACACAACAATGAGCAGGTACCTCTCTCCTTCTTCCTGCTTTCCTCTCTCCTCTCTCCTTCTTCCTGCTTTCCTCTCTCCTCTCTCCTTCTTCCTGCTTTCCTCTCTCCTCCCTCATTCTTCCTTCTTCCTGCTTTCCTCTCTCCTCCCTCCTTCTTCCTTCTTCCTGCTTTCCTCTCTCCTCCCTCATTCTTCCTTCTTCCTGCTTTCCTCTCTCCTCCCTCATTCTTCCTTCTTCCTGCTTTCCTCTCTCCTCCCTCCTTCTTCCTTCTTCCTGCTTTCCTCTCTCCTCCCTCTTTCTTCCTTCTTCCTGCTTTCCTCTCTCCTCCCTCCTTCTTCCTTCTTCCTGCTTTCCTCTCTCCTCCCTCCTTCTTCCTTCTTCCTGCTTTGCTCTCTCCTCTCTCCTTCTTCCTGCTTTCCTCTCTCCTCTCTCCTTCTTCCTGCTTTCCTCTCTCCTCTCTCCTTCTTCCTGCTTTCCTCTCTCCTCCCTCATTCTTTCTTCACTCCTCTCATTACTTCTCTCCCGCCCTACTCACTATCCTTCCTTCCTTCCTTCCTTCCTTCCTTCCCTCCTTCCCTCCTTCCCTCCTTCCCTTCCTTCCTGCCTTCCTTCCTTCCTTCCTTCCTTCCTTTTCCTCCTGGCTCAGACGACGCTACTGACTGTCTTAACAGTAGATCCATGAATGATCTGGCATTAAGTCTGTGGTTTGTTCCCAGTAGATCCATGAATGATCTGGCATTAAGTCTGTGGTTTGTTCCCAGTAGATCCATGAATGATCTGGCATTAAGTCTGTGGTTTGTTCCCAGTAGATCCATGAATGATCTGGCATTAAGTCTGTGGTTTGTTCCCAGTAGATCCATGAATGATCTGGCATTAAGTCTGTGGTTTGTTCCCAGTAGATCCATGAATGATCTGGCATTAAGTCTGTGGTTTGTTCCCAGTAGATCCATGAATGATCTGGCATTAAGTCTGTGGTTTGTTCCCAGTAGATCCATGAATGATCTGGCATTAAGTCTGTGGTTTGTTCCCAGTAGATCCATGAATGATCTGGCATTAAGTCTGTGGTTTGTTCCCAGTAGATCCATGAATGATCTGGCATTAAGTCTGTGGTTTGTTCCCAGTAGATCCATGAATGATCTGGCATTAAGTCTGTGGTTTGTTCCCAGTAGATCCATGAATGGTCTGGCATTAAGTCTGTGGTTTGTTCCCAGTAGATCCATGAATGATCTGGCATTAAGTCTGTGGTTTCTTCACCTACAGCATCAGTCACACATTTCCCCATGCAGTACAGTGTATTTCCTGTCTATCCCCTGATGTGTTTCCTGGCCGTGTGTGTTCTTGTTTTCCTACATTATCAGGACCCAAATGTCTTAATAATTCACCCAAATGTCTTAATACTTCACCCAAATGTCTTAATACTTCACCCAAATGTCTTAATACAAATGTCTTAATAATTCACCCAAATGTCTTAATAATTGACCCAAATGTCTTAATAATTCACCCAAATGTCTTAATAATTGACCCAAATGTCTTAATAATTGACCCAAATGTCTTAATAATTGACCCAAATGTCTTAATAATTCACCCAAATGTCTTAATACTTCACCCAAATGTCTTAATACTTCACCCAAATGTCTTAATAATTCACCCAAATGTCTTAATAATTGACCCAAATGTCTTAATACTTCACCCAAATGTCTTAATAATTGACCCAAATGTCTTAATACTTCACCCAAATGTCTTAATACTTCACCCAAATGTCTTAATACTTCACCCAAATGTCTTAATACTTCACCCAAATGTCTTAATACTTCACCCAAATGTCTTAATAATTCACCCAAATGTCTTAATAATTCACCCAAATGTCTTAATAATTCACCCAAATGTCTTAATAATTCACCCAAATGTTTTTATGGTTTAGGGTTTGGGTGTTAGGGGTAGGGTTAGGTTAGGGAAAATAGGATTGTTAATGGTCAAACATTTTTACACTCCAGAAAGTCCTGAAAAGTCATGAAAACAAAGGTGTTTGACTATGTGTGTGTGTGTGTTTGACTGTGTGTGTGTGTGTAACTGTGTGTGTGTAACTGTGTGTGTGTGTGTATGTGTAACTCTGTGTGTGTAACTCTGTGTGCAGGACGGTGTGTTTCGTATGAGTCTGTCTCCTGACGGGTCTCTCCTGGCCGTCATCCATTTCTCTGGACGTCTGTCTGTATGGGACCTCCCCTCTCTCAGACAGACAGTCTCCTGGGACCAAGAACTACAGGTAACCACGTGTGTGTTTTAAAGTTTTCGTGGATGTGTGTGTGTAATCTGGGGTTTCTGTGTGAATGGGTGTATATGGTGCCTTCGGAAAGTATTCAGACCCCTTGACTTTTTCCACATTTTGTTACGTTACAGCCTTGTTCTAAAATGGATTACATTGAATTTTTTCCACATAAATCTACACACAATACCCCATAATGACAAAGCAAAAACAGGTTTTTAGAAATGTTATAATTAAAAAAGAATGGAAATATCACATTTACATAAGTATTCAGACCCTTTACTCAGTACATTTACGTTATTTAGCAGACGCTCTTATCCAGAGCGACTTAGAAATTGGTGCATTCACCTTATAGCCACTTTACAATGTTTTTTTTTTTTTTGGGTGGGGTAAGGGGGGGTAGAAGGATTACTTTATCCTATCCCAGGTATTCCTTAAAGAGGTGGGGTTTCAAGTGTCTCCGGAAGGTGGTGAGTGACTCCGCTGTCCTGGTGTCGTGAGGGAGCTTGTTCCACCATTGGGGTGCCAGAGCAGCGAACAGTTTTGACTGGGCTGAGCGGGAACTGTGCTTCCGCAGAGGTAGGGGGGCCAGCAGGCCAGAGGTAGATGAACGCAATGCCCTCGTTTGGGTGTAGGGACTGATCACAGCCTGAAGGTACGGAGGTGCCGTTCCCCCTCACAGCTCCGTAGGCAAGCACCATGGTCTTGTAGCAGATGCGAGCTTCAACTGGAAGCCAGTGGAGTGTGCGGAGGAGCGGGTGACGTGAGAGAACTTGGGAAGGTTGAACACCAGACGGGCTGCGGCATTCTGGATGAGTTGTAGGGGTTTAATGGCACAGGCAGGGAGCCCAGCCAACAGCGAGTTGCAGTAATCCAGACGGGAGATGACAAGTGCCTGGATTAGGACCTGTGCCGCTTCCTGTGTAAGGCAGGGTCGTACTCTCCGAATGTTGTAGAGCATGAACCTACAGGATCGGGTCACCGCCTTGATGTTAGCGGAGAACGACAGGGTGTTGTCCATGGTCACGCCAAGGCTCTTGGCACTCTGGGAGGAGGACACAACGGAGTTGTCAACCGTGATGGCGAGATCATGGAACGGGCAGTCCTTCCCCGGGAGGAAGAGCAGCTCCGTCTTGCCGAGGTTCAGCTTGAAGTGGTGATCCGTCATCCACACTGATATGTCTGCCAGACATGCAGAGATGCGATTCGCCACCTGGTTATCAGAAGGGGGAAAGGAGAAGATTAGTTGTGTGTCGTCTGCGTAGCAATGATAGGAGAGGCCATGTGAGGATATGACAGAGCCAAGTGACTTGGTGTATAGAGAGAATAGAACTGAGCCCTGGGGGACACCAGTGGTGAGAGCACGTGGTGCAGAGACAGCTTCTCGCCACGCCACTTGGTAGGAGCGACCGGTCAGGTAGGACGCAATCCAGGAGTGAGCCGCGCCGGAGATGCCCAACTCGGAGAGGGTGGAGAGGAGGATCTGATGGTTCACAGTATCAAAGGCAGCAGATAGGTCTAGAAGGATAAGAGCAGAGGAGAGAGAGTTAGCTTTAGCAGTGCGGAGAGCCTCCGTGACACAGAGAAGAGCAGTCTCAGTTGAATGACCAGTCCTGAAACCTGACTGGTTTGGATCAAGAAGGTCATTCTGAGAGAGATAGCAAGAGAGTTGGCTAAAGACGGCACGCTCAAGAGTTTTGGAGAGAAAAGAGAGAAGGGATACTGGTCTGTAGTTGTTGACATCAGAGGGATCGAGTGTTGGTTTTTTGAGAAGGGGCGCAACTCTTGCTCTCTTGAAGACGGAAGGGACATAGCCAGCGGTCAAGGATGAGTTGATGAGCGAGGTGAGGTAAGGGAGAAGGTCACCGGAGATGGTCTGGAGAAGAGAGGAGGGGATAGGGTCAAGCGGGCAGGTTGTTGGGCGGCCGGCCTTCACAAGTCGCAAGATTTTATCTGGAGAGAGAGGGGAGAAAGAAGTAAATGCGTAGGGTGGGGCAGTGTTAGCAGGACCAGCAGTGTCATTTGACTTAACAAACGAGGATCGAATGTCGTCAACCTTCTTTTCAAAATGGTTGACGAAGTCATCCACAGAGAGGGAGGAGGAGGGGGGGGGAGGAGGATTCAGCAGAGAGGAGAAGGTGGCAAAGAGCTTCCTAGGGTTAGAGGCAGATGCTTGGAATTTAGAGTGGTAGAAAGTGGATTTAGCAGCAGAGACAGATGAAGAAAATGTAGAGAGGAGGGAGTGAAAAGATGCCAGGTCCGCAGGGAGTCGAGTCTTCCTCCATTTCCGGCTCTCTCGGCTGCCCGGAGCCCTGTTCTGTGAGCTCGCAATGAGTCATCAAGCCACAAAGCAGGAGGGGAGGACCGAGCTGGCCGGGAGGATAGGGGACATAGAGAGTCAAAGGGTGCAGAAAGGGAGGAGAGGAGGGTTGAGGAGGCAGAATCAGGAGATTGGAGGGAGAAGAATTGAGCATAGGGAAGAGATGTTAGGATGTAAGTGGATAGAGTAGCGGGAGAGAGAGAGCGAAGGTTGCGACGGTACATTACCATCTGAGTAGGGGCAGAGTGAGTAGTGTTGGAGGAGAGCGAGAGCGAAAAAGATACAAAGTAGTGGTCGGAGACATGGAGGGGAGTTGCAGTGAGATTAGTAGAAGAACAGCATCTAGTAAAGATGAGGTCAAGCGTATTGCCTGCCTTGTGAGTAGGGGGGGACGGTGAGAGGGTGAGGTCAAAAGAGGAGAGGAGTGGAAAGAAGGAGGCAGAGAGAAATGAGTCAAAGGTAGACGTAGGGAGGTTGAAGTCACCCAGAACTGTGAGGGGTGAGCCGTCCTCAGGAAAGGAACTTATCAAGGCGTCAAGCTCATTGATGAACTATCCAAGGGAACCTGGAGGGCGATAAATGACAAGGATGTTAAGCTTGAATGGGCTAGTGACTGTGACAGCATGGAATTCAAATGAGGAGATAGACAGATGGGTCAGGGGAAAAAGAGAGAATGTCCACTTGGGAGAGATGATGACTCCTGTGCCACCACCCCGATGACCAGATGCTCTCGGGTATGCGAGAACACATGGTCAGACGAGGAGAGAGCAGTAGGAGTAGCAGTGTTTTCAGTGGTAATCCATGTTTCCGTCAGCGCCAAGAAGTCAAGGGACTGGAGGGTAGCATAGGCTGAGATTAACTCTGCGTTGTTGGCAGCAGAACGGCAGTTCCAGAGGCTACCGGAGACCTGGAACTCCACGTGGGTCGTGCGCGCAGGGTTCACCAGATTTGTATGGCCTGTACAGAGAGGAGAGAACAGGGATAGACAGACACATAGTTGACAGGCTACAGAAAAGGCTACAATAATGCAAAAGAGATATATATATATATATAGTGTATAATGTGTTTATTTACGTTGTATTATACAGGGCACATTTGTAAAAGAGACCGAGGTCTCAATATTTCTTCCCTGTTAAATAAATACAAAATTCTAACTCTAAAGGACTGTGTTATTCTGAGGTTGCTGGTTCGGTTTGGGTGGGTTCGCCTCCAGGCGTCAGTCAGATGATGGCAAGACACAGTTACCGGTGGTTACTTGTAGTTTACTTGGAGGAATAACAGTATATACAGTGCATTCAGAAAGTATTCAGACACCTTCCTCTTTTCCACATTTTGTTACGTTACAACCTTATTCTAAAATTGATTAAATTATTTTTCCCCCTCATCAATCTACACACAATACCCCATAATGACAAAGCAAAAATAGATATTTTTGCAAATCAATTAAAAATACAAAACTGAAATATTACATTTACATAAGTATTCAGACCCTTTACTCAGTACTTAGTTGAAGCACCTTTGGCAGCGATTACAGCATCGAGTCTTTTTGGGTATGACGCTACAAGCTTGGCACACCTGTATTTGGGGAGTTTCTCCTATTCTTCTCTGCAGATCCTCAAGCTCTGTCGTGTTGGATAGGGAGCGTTGCTGCACAGCTATTTTCAGGTCTCTCCAGAGATGCTCGATCGGGTTCAAGTCTGGACTCTAGCTGGGCCACTCAAGGACATTCAGAGACTTGTCCCAAAGCCACTCCTGCCTTGTCTTGGCTGTGGGCTTAGGGTCGTTGTCCTGTTGGAAGGTGAATCTTCGCCCCAGTCTGAGGTCCTGAGCAGGTTTTCCTCAAGGATCTCTCTGTACTTTGCTCCGTTCATATTTGCCTCGATCCTGAAAAGTCTCCCAGTTCCTGCCGCTGAAAAACATGATGCTGCCACCACCATGCTTCACCGTAGGGATGGTGCCAGGTTTCCTCCAGACGTGACACTTTGCATTCAGGCCAAAGAGTTCAATCTTGGTTTCATCAAACCAGAGAATCTTTTGGTGCCTTTTGACAAACTCCAAGCAGGCTGTCATGTGCCTATTACTGAGGAGTGGCATCCGTCTGGCCACTCTACCATAAAGGCCTGATTGGTGGAGGGCTGCAGAGATGGTTTTCCTTCTGGAAGGTTCTCCCATCTCCACAGAGGAACTCTAGAGCTCTGTCAGAGTGACCATCGGGTTCTTGGTCACCTCCCTGACCAAGGCCCTTCTCCCCCGATTGCTCAGTTTGGCCTGGCGGCCAGCTCTAGGAAAAGTCTTGGTGGTTCCGAACTTGTTCCATTTAAGAATGATGGAGGGCACTGTGTTCTTGGGGACCTTCAATGCTGCATAAATGTTTTGGTACCCTTCCACAGATCTGTGCCTCGACACAATCCTGTCTCTGAGCTCTACGGACAATTCCTTCGACCTCATGGCTTGGATTTTGCTCTGACATGCACTGTCAACTGTGGGACCTTATATAGACAGGTGTGTGCCTTTCCAAATCATGTCCAATTAATTGAATTTACCACAGGTGGACTCCAATCAAGTTGTAGAAACATCTCAAGGATGATCAATGGAAACAGGATGCACCTGAGCTCAATTTCGAGTCTCATTGCAAAGGGTCTGAATACTCACATAATTAAGGTATTTCAGTTTTTTATTGTTAATACGTTTGCTAACATTTGGTTTTGCTTTGTCATTATGGGGTATTGTGTGTAGATTGCTGAGGATTATTAATTTTTTTATCAATTTTAGAATAAGGCTGTAACGTAACAACATTTGGAAAAAGTCAAGGGGTCTGAATACTTTCTGAATGCACTGTAAGTGTGTGTGTAATCTGGGGGCTGGCTGGCTGGCTGTCGGGTTGAGAGAGAGAGCGAGAGATAGGCTTTAAGAGGTTCTGTCTGTCTGCACAGGGTATGAAGCTTAATCACACTCTTTCATTCTCTCTTCCTCCCCCTCCCTCTCTCTCCTTCCTTTTTCACTCTCTCTCCTCCTCCTCTTCTCTCTCTCTTTGCAGCCAGGATTTGAGGAGATCAACCCAGAGTGGAAGACTTCTCTGGAGAAGAGGAAGAAGATAAAAGGTACCAGAGACGCTGCTACTGACGCTAGCAGGACAGAGACGCTAGCAGGACAGAGACGCTGCTACTGACGCTAGCAGGACAGAGACGCTAGCAGGACAGAGACGCTAGCAGGACAGAGACGCTAGCAGGACAGAGACGCTAGCAGGACAGAGACGCTAGCAGGACAGAGACGCTAGCAGGACGCTTCTACTGACGCTAGCAGGACAGAGACGCTAGCAGGACAGAGACGCTGCTACTGACGCTAGCAGGACAGAGACGCTGCTACTGACGCTAGCAGGACAGAGACGCTGCTACTGACGCTAGTTGGACAGAGACGCTAGCAGGACAGAGACGCTAGCAGGACAGAGACGCTAGCAGGACAGAGACGCTGCTACTGACGCTAGCAGGACAGAGACGCTAGCAGGACAGAGACGCTGCTACTGACGCTAGCAGGACAGAGACGCTGCTACTGACGCTAGCAGGACAGAGACGCTGCTACTGACGCTAGCAGGACAGAGACGCTGCTACTGACGCTAGTAGGACAGAGATGCTAGCAGGACAGAGACGCTGCTACTGACGCTAGCAGGACAGAGACGCTGCTACTGACGCTAGCAGGACAGAGACGCTAGCAGGACAGAGACGCTAGCAGGACAGAGACGCTAGCAGGACAGAGACGCTAGCACACGCTAGCAGGACAGAGACGCTAGCAGGACAGAGACGCTGCTACTGACGCTAGCAGGACAGAGACGCTAGCAGGACAGAGACGCTAGCAGGACAGAGACGCTAGCAGGACAGAGACGCTAGCAGGACAGAGACGCTGCTACTGACGCTGTGTGTGTAGTATAATGTGTCGGTGTAAATTATAATGTGTGTGTGTAGTGTCGTGTGTGTGTAGTATAATGTGTGTAGTGTTAGGTTCTGACAAATTGAGTAAAAACTCAAACGGACAACTAGGAAAAGCTCAACCCAAGTTTATTCACCCACTGTGTCAAACAGCTGAAGAGACAAAGACATGTTTACACAAGTACACCTGGACAGCCAATACATCTCTGTTGCTAGGCAGGACTTTAGTGGTGCCTGTTCTTTCTCACTTCATCTGACCTCGGCCCATTTCAGCTGGAGCTGTTGACTTCCTCCATTTCAGCTGGCGCTGTTGACTTCCTCCATTTCAGCTGGCGCTGTTGACTTCCTCCATTTCAGCTGGAGCTGTTGACTTCCTCCATTTCAGCTGGCGCTGTTGACTTCCTCCATTTCAGCTGGCGCTGTTGACTTCCTCCATTTCAGCTGGAGCTGTTGACTTCCTCCATTTCAGCTGGCGCTGTTGACTTCCTCCATTTCAGCTGGAGCTGTTGACTTCCTCCATTTCAGCTTCAGCTGTTGACTTCCTCCATTTCAGCTGGCGCTGTTGACTTCCTCCATTTCAGCTGGCGCTGTTGACTTCCTCCATTTCAGCTGGCGCTGTTGACTTCCTCCATTTCAGCTGGAGCTGTTGACTTCCTCCATTTCAGCTTCAGCTGTTGACTTCCTCCATTTCAGCTGGCGCTGTTGACTTCCTCAATTTCAGCTTCAGCTGTTGACTTCCTCCATTTCAGCTGGAGCTGTTGACTTCCTCCATTTCAGCTTCAGCTGTTGACTTCCTCCATTTCAGCTGGCGCTGTTGACTTCCTCCATTTCAGCTTCAGCTGTTGACTTCCTCCATTTCAGCTGGCGCTGTTGACTTCCTCCATTTCAGCTGGCGCTGTTGACTTCCTCCATTTCAGCTGGAGCTGTTGACTTCCTCCATTTCCTCCTTCAGGTTCCTAAGAGGGTGATAGCACAAGACTTGAAAAGCAAAAGAAACACAAAACATAACAGTATTAATAATGTGTTAAGCTATGCATAATTATACAGTACCAGTCAAAAGTTTGGACACACCTACTCATTCCAGGGTTTTTCTTTATTTTTACTATTTTCTACATTGTAGAATAATGTGTGTGTGTGTGTGTTGTGTGTAGTGTAGTGTGTGTGTTGTGTGTAGTGTAGTGTGTAGTGTGTAGTGTAGTGTTGTGTGTGTGTAGTGTATAACATATGTGGTTTGTTGTGTGTTCTTCCCCCAGACAAGGCACAGTACTACCCTCTGTGTGAGGTGGCATGGTGGTCAGAGTGTGTGTTGATCCTGGCCCGGTGTTCTGGTTCTCTGACTGTGTCGTCTGTTAGAACCCTACACAACCTCCTGGGCAAGAGCTGTGAGTGGTTCCAACCATCGCCGCGGGTTACCGCCGCCCAGGATGGGGGCTTCCTTACTCTGGAGGTAAGGAGTGGGGGAGAAGGGAGGGAGGGAGGGAGGACTGGCTGGAGAGGGGTTGGCTGGAGGGAGGGAGGGAGGGAGGGAGGACTGGCTGGCTGGGGGGATGGCGTGAGGTAGGGAGGACTGGAGGGAGGGAGGGAGGGAGGACTGGCTGGAGAGGGGTTGGCTGGAGGGAGGGAGGGTAGATGGAAGGGCGGACGGGCGGGTGAGTTGGCTGTCTGGAGGGATATCGGGTTGGAGGGAGGGAGGATAGTTGGAGGGAGGGAGGGGAGAGTGGTGGGAGGGAGGGGAGAGAGGGGAGAATGGTGAGAGAAAAATAAAGGGATGATGGTTTTTATCTTCTGTCGACAAGAGAAAGTCCGAAAAAATAAAAGTGAAATGGGTTGTTTTACATGGTCAGTCATAGTGTGGCACCCCTGGAGCAAATATGGGGTTAGTGCATTGCTCAGCAACCCTACAAACCTAGAGGGATGGGTGTGTGTGTGTGTGTGTGTGTGTGTGTGTGTGTGTGTGTGTGTGTGTGTGAGTGATGCATGGGTTGACTCATAACCCACAGTCCCTGCGGTTATGTCCGTGGAACAGATGGGTTTAGGGTCATGAAATACTGTGGGGCTGGTGGGTGCCGGGCGGGTTCAATAAAGAGAAAACAAAGCATTAAAAAATCCATAAATGTATCTTTCTGGTGCAATTCATATCTATAGGCTACATTGAGGATTTTCTTTCATTATATTTACAGTGCCTTGCAAAAGAATTCATCCCCCTTGGCATTTTTCCTATTTTGTTGCATTACAACCTGTCATTTAAATGGATTTTTATTTGGATTTCATGTAATGGACATACACAAAATAGTCCAAATTGATGAAGTGAAAATATTTTTTTTTTTCAGCTAAACATTAGGCTACTGTGTTAAGATATCACGGCATCTGGCAGTCTAACTGAGGAGGAATGGCCGTTCATTCAAGCACCACCACACTCTAAAAACAATTCGGGCGTGGATCTCGTCATTTCCAGTTAAACATTAACCTGCTCTGTCGCAGTCTACCATTGAAAACCATTTGAAGACTCCATGTGTAAATGTCATGCTTTTTGTATTCAAGCAATATGATTGGCCGTTCATTCAAGCACCACCACACTCCCGCCAGTCTCGAGCAGTTGAGTTGATGCCTTCACGAAGCACACGCGACCTGTCCAGAGCAAACAAGATCGATGTACTAGCTGGGCTTATATATTTTAGGGAAAGTGATTTTCAATAGTGAACATACTGGCAATGTGCTGGCTACTGTTGCTAGTCTGCTAAAAGAAAGCAACAAAAAGAAACATGGCGTTGGTCTTTGCTAGCCTACTGTAGCCATGACGATATCTCTTTTTGCACATTTGTCTTAAAGGGGCAGCGTCCTATTTTCAAATCTTCTCAAAATGACCTTTGATACAAAAAGGAATGCAATTAATACAATGCAATTCTAAAAAAGAATAATAACTTGCCATGCTAAATTATATTATACAGCGTTTAATAAATAACATAATAACTCATGTAGCTTTTTAATATCTGAATATAGAGAGAAAGCATGCCAACCCATAGGCCCTGCATGACCCCAATGCATTTAAGAATTACACCATGTCCGTGCCAGGAGAAATTCTGTTCGTGCCAGTAGATTTTTGGCCAGGCCAGTGAAGGAAAAAAAGTTAGCTTTGGACCATGGCGTGTTTCATATGGTGGCGCCCAGGCTATGTTACTGGGGGTTTGATATATGGTGGCGCCCAGGCTATGTTACTGGGGGTTTGATATATGGTGGCGCCCAGGCTATGTTACTGGGGGTTTGATATATGGTGGCGCCCAGGCTATGTTACTGGGGGTTTGATATATGGTGGCGCCCAGGCTATGTTACTGGGGGTTTGATTGACGAACAGCAAGCTTGATAGTTCATAAACTGTTGAACTGACTGAATAAAGTCTATCATATATATATATATACATACATACATACATACATACACACACACACACACACACACACACACACACACACACACACACACACACACACACACACACACACACACACACACACACACACACACACACACACACACACACACACACACAGTGGGGAGAACAAGTATTTGATTCACTGCCGATTTAGCAGGTTTTCCTACTTACAAAGCATGTAGAGGTCTGTAATTTTTTATCATAGGTACACTTCAACTGTGAGAGACGGAATCTAAAACAAAAATCCAGAAAATCACCTTGTATGATTTTTAAGTAATTAATTTGCATTTTATTGCATGACATAAGTATTTGATCACCTACCAACCAGTAAGAATTCCGGCTCTCACAGACCTGTTAGTTTTTCTTTAAGAAGCCCTCATTACCTGTATTAACTACACCTGTTTGAACTCGTTACCTGTATAAAAGACACCTGTCCACACACTCAATCAAACAGACTCCAACCTCTCCACAATGGCCAAGACCAGAGAGCTGTGTAAGGACATCAGGGATACAATTGTAGACCTGCACAAGGCTGGGATGGGCTACAGGACAATAGGCAAGCAGCTTGGTGAGAAGGCAACAACTGTTGGTGCAATTATTAGAAAATGGAAGAAGTTCAAGATGACGGTCAATTGCCCTCGGTCTGGGGCTCCATGCAAGATCTCACCTCGTGGGGCATCAATGATCATGAGGAAGGTGAGGGATCAGCCCAGAACTACACGGCAGGACCTGGTCAATGACCTGAAGAGAGCTGGGACCACAGTCTCAAAGAAAACCATTAGTAACACACTACGCCGTCATGGATTAAAATCCTGCAGCGCACGCAAGGTCCCCCTGCTCAAGCCAGCGCATTTCCAGGCCCGTCTGAAGTTTGCCAATGACCATCTGGATGATCCAGAGGAGGAATGGGATAATGTCATGTGGTCTGATGAGCTTTTTGGTCTAAACTCCACTCGCCGTGTTTGGAGGAAGAAGAAGGATGAATACAACCCCAAGAACACCATCCCAACCGTGAAGCATGGAGGTGGAAACATCATTCTTTGGGGATGCTTTTCTGCAAAGGGGACAGGACGACTGCACCGTATTGAGGGGAGGATGGATGGGGCCATGTATCGCGATATCTTGGCCAACAACCTCCTTCCCTCAGTAAGAGCATTGAAGATGGGTCGAAGCTGGGTCTTCCAGCATGACAACGACCCGAAACACACAGCCAGGGCAACTAAGGAGTGGCTCCGTAAGAAGCATCTCAAGGTCCTGGAGTGGCCTAGCCAGTCTCCAGACCTGAACCCAATAGAAAAGCTTTGGAGGGAGCTGAAAGTCCGTATTGCCCAGCAACAGCCCCGAAACCTGAAGGATCTGGAGAAGGTCTGTATGGAGGAGTGGGCCAAAATCCCTGCTGCAGTGTGTGCAAACCTGGTCAAGACCTACAGGAAACGTATGGTCTCTGTAATTACAAACAAAGGTTTCTGTACCAAATATTAAGTTCTGCTTTTCTGATGTATCAAATACTTATGTCATGCAATAAAATGCAAATTAATGACTTAAAAATCATACAATGTGATTTTCTGGATTTTTGTTTTAGATTCCGTCTCTCACAGTTGAAGTGTACCTATGATAAAAAAAAGTACAGACCTCTACATGCTTTGTAAGTAGGAAAACCTGCAAAATCGGCAGTGTATCAAATACTTGTTCTCCCCACTGTATACATAATATGACATTTGACATGTATTCTTTTGGAACCTTTGTAAGTGTAATGTTGAAAGAGAGAGAGAGAGCCCTATAGACCTGCTGGCAGATAGTCATTACTCACTAGTGTGTCAGGGTGGGCACACCAGGGGCTTTAGAAGAGGGTGTAGGGTGAAGTTGCCCCTAGACGCTGATCTGGGATCAGTGTAGCGTTTTCCCGAGTAATGGTTAAGGTTAGGATTGGGGGGAGGGGAAGCTGATCCTGTATCTATATCCTTGCTATTCATCAATCATACAATGTAGTTATATGTCCATGGTATCGCGTCAGGACAAAGTATACTAAAGATCTTGTTTGTATTTTCCTTATGATGCCCATCAGGCAGTGATGTTATTTCAGTAGCACCGAATCGGTAAGAGAGCTGTTCATTTAGTTTCCTCATTTGCATAATTGTAGGTTTTTCCAATGACGATGGTGAATTATCCTCAACAATAGATAGGCCTCACTCTGGTTCAAAATATGATAAATGAAAACGGGATTGAATTGTTATATAAGCTAATGCTACTTATACTTGTATTTTCAAAGATATTGATATAGGTCTACTGATTTTAATCAGTGTTGACGATGGAGTAGTCAACTGCTGCTTTCTGTGTAGCAAAGGCCCCCGTGTTTACCACCTGCTTCATTCTTCAATCATACCTGTGTTACAGAAAATGCCTCTTAAAAGGAAACTTGAGGCCTGTGGAAGTCCGCAGACCCTTACAGGATTCTTTAAAATCCCAGTGCAGTCAATTTAGTTTTTCCTGTGTTTTGATATCATATTGTAAAACAGCTGATGAAACTAACACTGTAAAGTTGTGGGGGGAAAAAAATGTGATCAGTGTTCTTTCCTGATAGTTGCTGGTTGAAAATACAATCTAGCATTAGAATGTACCAGGGGCCACCCCAAAAAAAATGACACCCCCCCCCCTGGCCCAGGGAGCCTGGCTGGCTACATTTTCTACTTGACTGGCTACTATTTGACTGGCTACTCCATGTGCTAGCGGAAAACACTCTAGCAACCAAACGGCTCTGAAAGGTAAAACGCATAAAGCCCAGAACAGGCCCAGGGCCCGGTTCCCCCATAGCGATGGAACTTAGCGTTACGAGTGTTTTTTGTAGTTTTTTTTTAACGATGCGTCTTTCCTACAACGGCCTAAGATGTAACGTGCGTTTCCCAAAAACACCACGCAGAGAGAACGGTCGCTAATTGTGTCGTTGGAACATTGTGTCGATACTGATAGGATTGAAAGAAAGGGAGTTCTCAGATCAGATCAGCTTTTTCCATTCAGATCTTTCCTTAACTTTTGGCACATCATTGCGCACGTTAGGCTACACATCATTAAATATATTGAGACAAAGAAAATAACTCAGTTGATTGAACATTAAAATCCAGAAAAACGCATGTCAAAAATGTTATAAATTGATTTGCATTTTAATGAGGGAAATAAGTATTTGACCCTTCTGCAAAACATGACTTAGTACTTGGTGGCAAAACCCTTGTTGGCAATCAGAGGTCAGACGTTTCTTGTAGTTGGCCACCAGGTTTGCACACATCTCAGGAGGGATTTTGTCCCACTCCTCTTTGCAGATCTTCTCCAAGTCATTAAGGTTTGGAGGCTGACGTTTGGCAACTCGAACCTTCAGCTCCCTCCACAGATTTTCTATGGGATTATGGTCTGGAGACTGGCTAGGCCACTCCAGGAACTTAATGTGCTTCTTCTTGAGCCACTCCTTTGTTGCCTTGGCCGTGTGTTTTGGGTCATTGTCATGCTGGAATACCCATCCACGACCCATTTTCAATGCCCTGGCTGAGGGAAGGAGGTTCTCACCCAAGATTTGACTGTACATGGCCCCGTCCATCGTCCCCTTTGATGCGGTGAAGTTGTCCTGTCCCCTTAGCAGAAAACCCCCCAAAGCATAATGTTTCCACCTCCATGTTTGACGGTGGGGATGGTGTTCTTGGGGTCATAGGCAGCATTCCTCCTCCTCCAAACACGGCGAGTTGAGTTGATGCCAAAGAGCTCGATTTTGGTCTCAACTGACCACAACACTTTCACCCAGTTCTCCTCTGAACTTCAGACGGGCATGTATATGTGCTTTCTTGAGCAGGGGGACCTTGCGTGTGCTGCAGGATTTCAGTCCTTCACGGCGTAGTATGTTACCAATTGTTTTCTTGGTGACTACGGTCCCAGCTGCCTTGAGATCATTGACAAGATCCTCCCATGTAGTTCTGGGCTGATTCCTCACCGTTCTCATGATCATTGCAACTCCACGAGGTGAGATCTTGCATGGAGCCCCAGGCCGAGGGAGATTGACAGTTTTTTGGTGTTTCTTCCATTTGCGAATAATCGCACCAACTGTTGTCACCTTCTCACCAAGCTGCTTGGCGATGGTCTTGTAGCCCATTCCAGCCTTGTGTAGGTCTACAATCTTGTCCCTGACATCCTTGGAGAGCTCTTTGGTCTTGGCCATGGTGGAGAGTTTGGAATCTGATTGATTGATTGCTTCTGTGGACAGGTGTCTTTTATACAGGTAACAAACTGAGATTAGGAGCACTCCCTTTAAGACTGTGCTCCTAATCTCAGCTCGTTACCTGTATAAAAGACACCTTGGAGCCAGAAATCTTTTTGATTGAGAGGGGGTCAAATACTTATTTCCCTCATTAAAATGCAAATCAATTTATAACATTTTTGACATGCGTTTTTCTGGATTGTTTTGCTGTTATTCTGTCTCTCACTGTTCAAATAAACCTACCATTAAAATTATAGAATGATCATTTCTTTGTCAGTGGGCAAACGTACAAAATCAGCAGGGGATCAAATACTTTTTCCCCTCACTGTATTTGTAGTCAACTTTGTTCTGAAGTTATCGGTGGTAACAGAGAGCCCAATAATCCATGTGATTCTATGTTTAGGGGAGATCTTCTGTGTATAAAGGGATGCAGGAGGGCAAAAAAGCATCTAACAACACTTAGTCTGAGGCAGGTGTTATATTACGAGCGTTTTCAAGTGCAACTTTAACTGGGCTAGTGAGGGGAGGACATGGCTGAGGCAGAGACAGCAGCATCAATAAGAAAGGCTGAACCAGTGCTGACTAGAGAGAGGAGGGAGAGAGACGATTCAGCCTACCACACATGTTATGCTACGGGTTTCCGGTTCACACAAATTACATATTGCCAATTATTTCTCTCTCCTCTCTCTCCCCCATCTCCTCACTCTCCCCCTCTCCACTCTCCCCCTACCGCCCACTCCCAGTGTGAAGTGCATCTGGCCCAGAAGAGAGGTCGTCAGGACAGTAACATGGAGGGTGTGGCTACGGAGGGTGAGGAAGGAGACTCGGACTCTGATGAAGAGTCGTCAGCCAAGGCCCGTTACTCTGGTTACGTGAAGCAGGGGCTGTACTACGTCACCGAGATGGAACGCTTCGCTCCGCCACGGAAACGGCCCCGCACCGTCGTCAAGAGTTACCGTCTGGTCAGCCTGCGCTCCACCACGCCTGAAGAGCTGTACCAAAGGAAGGTAAGTCACCATGACGATGACGACACGAGCACCATTCCCAAAATACAAAATGACTGACTGACATTCCCAAGTAGTCAAATTAACCAAAGGCACATGGGAGGAGGATAGGAGAGAGTGGAGGGGGGAGGATAGGAGAGTGTGTGAGGGTTAGTGTGTGTGTGAGAGAGAGATACCCTACAGCTGCGATGTCTCTGTCTGATGTGGTTCACACAGAGAGACACACACACACACACACACACACACACACAGAGACACACACACACACACACACACACACAGAGACACACACACACAGAGACACACACACACACACAGACACACACACACACAGAGAGACACACACACACAGAGACGCACACAGAGACACCCAGTAAATGTATTTTGTAGATATGCTTAAAGGTAATAGCTATCATGGTGATCAGGGTCTAGAATTAACACCTGCCACCTACTAAATACGGTTAGATTTTGGCATTGGCGGGTAAGATGTCTATTTCACCAGCCACGTCGGCAGGTGGTCAGGGCTCCACAGCGCGAGCATTTCACTCGCATTTGTGAATGAAAAGTCAAGTATGATCCATTTATAGTAAACTAAATTCTGCAGTAGATGTTTTTCTGCCGTTTTGTTTCATAGCTGGTGAATTAATCGCACAAAATCAAAGAACTACGAATCCTATCTAGCCTTTTCCACCTCACGCTGCCTGGCTGGGGGCTGTGAGCACCGGAAGAGCTGAGTGGAAGATTTGTTTTAATAAGTGCTGTGCACAGGCATTAAAGTTGGTCTAATTTCCTTGAAACTAATGTCTACTTTAGTGAGACTGTGCCCTTGTGTTTCTTGGCTATTTACAAGCTAGGTTGTTTTTCTATGTTTGAGTTTCAACTGCTAGGGAAGAGATGACGATGCTTCTACTAGTCAGACTCAATCTCACAGGCACAAACATGACTCCAGTCGTGTTACTACGGTAACATCCCACCCTTAAAGGGGCAGGTGAACATTTTGTCTCATCTGTGATATTTTGGTTAAAAGTTTAAACGATATTCCACATTAGTTCCGTGTTACTAGTAATACATTTATTGTTTTAGAAACATTACAAAGCATGTCCATCAGTTTTTTTGAGTGGCTGGTAGATTTTTAGAAGATGATGATGATGATGATGTGAGTGTGTGTCTCTCCAGATAGACAATGAGGAGTATGGAGAGGCCCTGTCCCTGGCCCAGGCATACGGTCTAGACTCAGACCTGGTCTACCAGAGACAGTGGAGGAAGAGCACTGTCAGCATCGCATCTATACAGGACTACTTGGTACACTGTCTCCTCTCTCTCTCTACCTCAACCCCTCTCTCTCTCTCTCTCTACCTCAACCCCTCTCTTTCTCTCTCTCTCTCTCTCTCTCTCTCTCTCTCTCTCTCTCTCTCTCTCTCTCTCTTTCGCTCTCTTTCGCTCTCCCTCGCTCTCTTTCGCTCTCCCTCTCGCTCTCTCTTTCGCTCTCCCTCCCTCTCTCTCTTTCTCTCTCTTTCTTTCTCTCTCTTTCTCTCTTTCTTTCTCTCTCTTTCTCTCTCTTTCTTTCTTTCTTTCTTTCTTTCTCTCTTTCTCTCTTTCTTTCTCTCTCTCTCTCTTTCGCTCTTTCTCTCGCTTTCTTTCTTTCTCTCTCTCTCTCTCTCTCTCTCTTTCTCTCTCTTTCTTTATCTCTCTCTCTCCCTCTCTCTCTCTCCCTCCCTCTCTCTCTCTCTCTCTCTCTCTCTTTCTCTCTCTGTCTCTCTCAATGTGTGTGAATAGTTATGATAGTATTGCTATTGTGTACATATTAGAACAAACTGTGTCTCTCTGCCTGTCTGTGTCTCTCTGCCTGTCTGTGTCTCTCTGCCTGTCTGTGTCTCTCTGCCTGTCTGTGTCTCTCTGCCTGCCTGTCTGTGTCTCTCTGTCTGCCTGTCTGTGTCTCTCTGCCTGCCTGTCTGTGTCTCTCTGCCTGTCTGTCTGTGTCTCTCTGCCTGTCTGTGTCTCTCTGCCTGTCTGTCTGTCTCTGCCTGTCTGTCTGTGTCTCTCTGCCTGTCTGTCTGTGTCTCTCTGCCTGCCTGTCTGTGTCTCTCTGTCTGTCTGTCTGTGTCTCTCTGTCTGTCTGTCTGTGTCTCTCTGCCTGTCTGTCTGTGTCTCTCTGCCTGTCTGTGTCTCTCTGCCTGTCTGTGTCTCTCTGTCTGTGTCTCTCTGTCTCTCTGTCTGTGTCTCTCTGCCTGTCTGTGTCTCTCTGCCTGTCTGTCTGTGTCTCTCTGCCTATCTGTGTGTCCGCTCTGTGTGTGTGTAGAGTAAGATCCATAAGCGGTCGTGGGTGCTCCATGAGTGTGTGGAGCGTGTCCCGGAGAACGTGGACGCTGCCAAAGAGCTGCTACACTACGGCCTAAAGGGGACGGACCTAGAGGCGCTCATCGCTATCGGGAACCGAGAGGACGGGGGCAGGTGAACATTATAACTATATTATATCAGCCCTGAGTCAGCGTACCAAGGTCCTGTGGTGTGTTAGAGTGGGGCTGCAACAAAAGCCCACCCAGTAGCTCTGCTGGAGGATGAGCTAAAACATTACAACCAAATACTCCTCAGAAATATAGGTGTGTTCAACATATGCCCCTCCCCCTCCGTAGGTTCATCCTGTCAGGTGACCTTGATGTTGATGACGCTCCGTACGAAGACTGCCTGTCTGCGGAAAAAGAGATGGAGTTAAAGAGAGAGAAGGAGAGCCGGAAAAGACGGGAGCTACTGGCCAGGGTCGACTTCAGCAGGTCAGTCAGTCAATCAGTCAGTCAATCAGTCAGTCAGTCAATCAATCAGTCAGTCAATCAGTCAGTCAGTCAATCAATCAGTCAGTCAATCAGTCAGTCAGTCAATCAAACTATCAGTCAGTCAGTCAACCAGCCAGTCAGCCAGACCACTGCAGCATCCACCGAGAGGCTCTTGCTGCCAAGGGAAGGCCTGACCGCTTGAAAGACGTTTTGGACACTACAGTGAAAATGGTTAACTTTTGTTAAAGCAAGGCCCCTGAACTCTCGTGTATTTTCTGCATTATGCAATGATATGGGCAGCGACCATGTAACGCTTTTACAACATACAGAAGTGCGCTGGTTATCAAGGGGCAAAGTTTTGGTCCTCTGTAGCTCAGCTGGTAGAGCACCGTTTCGCAAGGTTGTGGGTTCGATCCCCGGGACCACCCACACAAAAATGTTGCACGCATGACTGTAAGTCGCTTTCGGATAAAAGCGTCTGCTAAATGGCATATTATATTATTATTTTTTACACATTGTTTTAATTTGCGAGACTAGCATAACGTTTTCTTTACTGACCATAATTTTCACTTGTCTGACCGCTTGCATGATGACGAGTTTCTCACACTGGCATATCTGGGTGATGTTTTTTTTCGCCTGAATGATCTGAATCTAAGAACTATATTCAATGTGGGGGACAAAATTGAGGCTATGATTAAGAAGTTGGAGCTCTTCTCTGCCTGCATTAACAAGGACAACACACAGGTCTTTCCATCATTGTATGATTTTCTTTGTGTGCAAATGAACTCAAGCTTACGGACAATGTCAACTGTGATATAGAGAAGCACCTGAGTGAGCTGGGTGCGCAATTACGCAGGTACGTTCCCGAAACGGACGACACAAACCACTGGATTCGTTATCCCTTTCATGCCCTGCCTCCAGTCCACTTACCGATATCTGAACAAGAGAGCCTCATCGAAATTGCTACAAGCGGTTCTGTGAAATTTTTATTTAATCAGAAGCGCTCAGAGTATCCTGCCTTGGCAAGTCACGCTGTTAAGACACTGGTGCCCTTTGCAACCACGTAGCTATGTGAGAGTCGTTTCACGGCCCTTACTAGCATGAAAACGAAATACAGGCACAGACTGTGTGTGGAAAATGATTTAAGACTGAGACACAACCCAACATTGCAGAGTTATGTACATCCTTTCAAGCACACCCTTCTCATTAACCTGGGGTGAGTTATTCACCATGTTTGATGAACAAATAAGGTTTTATATGTAAGCTGGCTAAAAATATAAAATTGGGTATGATGGACTGATGACCTGTGGGTGTTGGGTTAATAGTCCCCTAACCTACCTCTACCCCTAACCCTACCTCTACCCCCAACCCCTACCTCTACCCATAACCCCTACCTCTACCCATAACCCCTACCCTAACCCTACCTCTACCCCTAACCCTACCTCTACCCCTAACCCTGCCCCTAACCCTAACCCTAACCCTACCTCTACCCCTAACCCTACCTCTACCCCCAACCCCTACCTCTACCCATAACCCCTACCCTAACCCTGCCTCTAACCCTAACCCTAACCCTACCTCTACCCCTAACCCTACCTCTACCCCTAACCCTAACCCTACCTCTACCCCTAACCCTACCTCTACCCCTAACCCTACCTCTACCCATAACCCTAACCCTACCTCTACTCCTAACCCTACCTCTACCCCTAACCCTACCTCTACCCCTAACCCTACGTCCTAACCTAACCCTATCTCTACCCCCAACCTCTACCCCTACCCCTACCTTTACCCCTAACCCTACCTCTACCTCTTACCCTACCTCTACCCCTAACCCTACCTCTACCCCTATCTCTACCTCTTACCCCTAACCCTACCCCTTACCCCTACCCCTAACCCTACCTCTACCCCTATCTCTACCTCTAACCCCTACCTCTACCCCAACCTCTACCCCTACCCCTACCTTTACCCCCTAACCCTACCCCTACCTCTACCCCTAACCCTACCTCTACCCCTATCTCTACCTCTTACCCCTAACCCTACCTCTTACCCTACCTCTACCCCTAACCCTACCTCTACCCCTAACCCTACCTCTACCCCTACCCCCTACCTCTACCTCTAACCCTATCTCTACCCCAACCTCTACCCCTACCCCTACCTCTACCCCTAACCCTACCTCTACCCCAACCTCTACCCCTACCCCTACCTTTTACCCCCTAACCCTACCTCTACCTCTTACCCTACCTCTACCCCCTAACCCTACCTCTACCCCTACCTCTACCCCTAACCCTACCTCTACCCCTATCTCTACCTCTTACCCCTAACCCTACCCCTACCTCTACCCCTACCCCTAACCCTACCTCTATCCCTTACCCTAACCCTACCCCTATCTTTACCTCTTACCCCTACCTCTACCCCTACTTTTACCTCTACCTGTTTGTTGTTCAGTCTCCCTGTGATACCGTAATATTCAGAGGTTTCCACGTAGATGAAGAAACAGCGACCAGATCAGATTGTAATAAGCTTTGAGACACAGACACGTTTTATTGGGAAGCCAGTCTGCCTACATTAAACGGTGTCTGATGGGCCCTGGACAAAAATAGTGCACTATAAAGAGGATAGGGTGCTAGGGATGTTGTGGTACTCTGGGCCCGCATCATAAAGCGTCTTGGAGTAGTAGTGCTGACCTAGGATACATTTTAATGGACAAGGGGAACCTAATGCTAGATCAGCACTTCTACTCTGACGTGGTTTATGTATACTGCCCCTCTGGTGCATTTCCACCAGGACTTCCCCCGGTGTTTTACCCAAAAGGCTCAGACTTTTCTGTTTCCATCTACGCGGGCCCGGCACCCGTGTCTCCGGAGGACCTGTTCTCACTTGGGACCAAAGCCAGGCCACTTGTACTTTTCATCTTGCATTTACATAACAATGGCTAACTGTGAATGTTAACACCTTCTCATAAAACAACCTGCTTGATGATGCAGAGGATGTTGATTCTTCTCTTCACCAGTCCTCACTGTCAGCCCTAGATATGGAAACACCATGTCCCTAGTATAACATAAGGGTGTATACACTAGTATAACACTGGTGTTACTGTGGAAAAGCAGCACTGGTGTTACAGTAGAAAAGCAGCACTGGTGTTACTGTAGAAAAGCAGCACTGGTGTTACTGTAGAAAAGCAGCACTGGTGTTACAGTAGAAAAGCAGCACTGGTGTTACTGTAGAAAAGCAGCACTGGTGTTACTGTAGAAAAGCAGCACTGGTGTTACAGTGGAAAAGCAGCACTGGTGTTACTGTAGAAAAGCAGCACTGGTGTTACAGTAGAAAAGCAGCACTGGTGTTACTGTAGAAAAGCAGCACTGGTGTTACTGTGGAAAAGCAGCACTGGTGTTACAGTAGAAAAGCAGCACTGGTGTTACAGTAGAAAAGCAGCACTGGTGTTACTGTAGAAAAGCAGCACTGGTGTTACTGTAGAAAAGCAGCACTGGTGTTACTGTAGAAAAGCAGCACTGGTGTTACTGTAGAAAAGCAGCACTGGTGTTACTGTAGAAAAGCTGCCCTGGTGTTACAGTAGAAAAGCAGCACTGGTGTTACAGTAGAAAAGCAGCACTGGTGTTACTGTAGAAAAGCAGCACTGGTGTTACTGTAGAAAAGCAGCACTGGTGTTACAGTAGAAAAGCAGCACTGGTGTTACTGTAGAAAAGCAGCACTGGTGTTACTGTAGAAAAGCAGCACTGGTGTTACTGTAGAAAAGCAGCACTGGTGTTACAGTAGAAAAGCAGCACTGGTGTTACTGTAGAAAAGCAGCACTGGTGTTACTGTAGAAAAGCAGCACTGGTGTTACTGTAGAAAAGCAGCACTGGTGTTACTGTAGAAAAGCAGCACTGGTGTTACTGTAGAAAAGCAGCACTGGTGTTACAGTAGAAAAGCAGCACTGGTGTTACAGTAGAAAAGCAGCACTGGTGTTACACTGGAAAAGCAGCACTGGTGTTACAGTAGAAAAGCAGCACTGGTGTTACAGTAGAAAAGCAGCACTGGTGTTTATTATTATTATTTATTATTTATTATTTACTGTAGAAAAGCAGCACTGGTGTTACTGTAGAAAAGCAGCACTGGTGTTACTGTAGAAAAGCAGCACTGGTGTTACAGTAGAAAAGCAGCACTGGTGTTACTGTAGAAAAGCAGCACTGGTGTTACTGTAGAAAAAGCAGCACTGGTGTTACTGTAGAAAAGCAGCACTGGTGTTACTGTAGAAAAGCAGCACTGGTGTTACAGTAGAAAAGCAGCACTGGTGTTACAGTAGAAAAGCAGCACTGGTGTTACAGTAGAAAAGCAGCACTGGTGTTACACTGGAAAAGCAGCACTGGTGTTACAGTAGAAAAGCAGCACTGGTGTTACAGTAGAAAAGCAGCACTGGTGTTACTGTAGAAAAGCAGCACTGGTGTTACTGTAGAAAAGCAACACTGGTGTTACTGTAGAAAAGCAGCACTGGTGTTACAGTAGAAAAGCAGCACTGGTGTTACAGTAGAAAAGCAGCACTGGTGTTACTGTAGAAAAGCAGCACTGGTGTTACTGTAGAAAAGCAGCACTGGTGTTACTGTAGAAAAGCAGCACTGGTGTTACAGTAGAAAAGCAGCACTGGTGTTACTGTAGAAAAGCAGCACTGGTGTTACAGTAGAAAAGCAGCACTGGTGTTACAGTAGAAAAGCAGCACTGGTGTTACAGTAGAAAAGCAGCACTGGTGTTACAGTAGAAAAGCAGCACTGGTGTTACTGTAGAAAAGCAGCACTGGTGTTACTGTAGAAAAGCAGCACTGGTGTTACAGTAGAAAAGCAGCACTGGTGTTACTGTAGAAAAGCAGCACTGGTGTTACAGTAGAAAAGCAGCACTGGTGTTACTGTAGAAAAGCAGCACTGGTGTTACTGTAGAAAAGCAGCACTGGTGTTACAGTAGAAAAGCAGCACTGGTGTTACAGTAGAAAAGCAGCACTGGTGTTACACTGGAAAAGCAGCACTGGTGTTACAGTAGAAAAGCAGCACTGGTGTTACAGTAGAAAAGCAGCACTGGTGTTACTGTAGAAAAGCAGCACTGGTGTTACTGTAGAAAAGCAACACTGGTGTTACTGTAGAAAAGCAGCACTGGTGTTGCAGTAGAAAAAGCAGCACTGGTGTTACAGTAGAAAAGCAGCACTGGTGTTACTGTAGAAAAGCAGCACTGGTGTTACTGTAGAAAAGCAGCACTGGTGTTACTGTAGAAAAGCAGCACTGGTGTTACAGTAGAAAAGCAGCACTGGTGTTACTGTAGAAAAGCAGCACTGGTGTTACAGTAGAAAAGCAGCACTGGTGTTACAGTAGAAAAGCAGCACTGGTGTTACAGTAGAAAACAGCACTGGTGTTACAGTAGAAAAGCAGCACTGGTGTTACTGTAGAAAAGCAGCACTGGTGTTACTGTAGAAAAGCAGCACTGGTGTTACTGTAGAAAAGCAGCACTGGTGTTACTGTAGAAAAGCAGCACTGGTGTACTGTGTTAAGGTCTCTGTTTGTGCGGTTGAGCTACGGTCGGTATCTTGAGGTCACTAGTGGACTGTCCGCGTTCAGCCGCTGGTCGTGTGTGGTTGATTTTATGGTCAGAATCAAATCCTTACTACAATGATGATGACCTGTGTTTTTGATTTAGTCTCTGTGGTCATGTGTGGTTGATGTATGGGTTAATTTCTATTCAGTGACTGGTGCTCGGGGGGGGGTTGATTTTGTGTGCCTTACTTGGACAGTACAGAGGTACTGAGTCTCTGGTCATGTGTGGTTGACTTACGGTCAGTGGTTACTACTTACGGTCAGTGGTTACTACTCTGTAACCAATGGTACAGAAACGGTATGACGGTATGAAAACCTGGATACCGCCCAACAACTGTAACCAATTGTACAGAAACGGTATGAAATTCTGTAAACCGTGAAAGTGTTTACTACAGTAATGACCCGTGTTTATTTTATGCGTGAACACCCTGCTGTGTTTATGCTTGAACACCCTGCTGTGTTTATGCGTGAACACCCTGCTGTGTTTATGCGTGAACACCCTGCTGTGTTTATGCTTGAACACCCTGCTGTGTTTATGCTTGAACACCCTGCTGTGTTTATGCTTGAACACCCTGCTGTGTTTATGCGTGAACACCCTGCTGTGTTTATGCGTGAACACCCCTGCTGTGTTTATGCGTGAACACCCTGCTGTGTTTATGCGTGAACACCCTGCTGTGTTTATGCGTGAACACCCTGCTGTGTTTATGCGTGAACACCCTGCTGTGTTTATGCGTGAACACCCTGCTGTGTTTATGCGTGAACACCCTGCTGTGTTTATGCGTGAACACCCTGCTGTGTTTATGCGTGAACACCCTGCTGTGTTTATGCGTGAACACCCTGCTGTGTTTATGCTTGAACACCCTGCTGTGTTTATGCTTGAACACCCTGCTGTGTTTATGCTTGAACACCCTGCTGTGTTTATGCGTGAACACCCTGCTGTGTTTATGCGTGAACACCCTGCTGTGTTTATGCGTGAACACCCTGCTGTGTTTATGCTTGAACACCCTGCTGTGTTTATGCGTGAACACCCTGCTGTGTTTATGCGTGAACACCCTGCTATGTTTATGCGTGAACACCCTGCTGTGTTTATGCGTGAACACCCTGCTGTGTTTATGCGTGAACACCCTGCTGTGTTTATGCGTGAACACCCTGCTGTGTTTATGCGTGAACACCCTGCTGTGTTTATGCGTGAACACCCTGCTGTGTTTATGCGTGAACACCCTGCTGTGTTTATGCGTGAACACCCTGCTGTGTTTATGCTTGAACACCCTGCTGTGTTTATGCGTGAACACCCTGCTGTGTTTATGCGTGAACACCCTGCTGTGTTTATGCGTGAACACCCTGCTGTGTTTATGCGTGAACACCCTGCTGTGTTTATGCGTGAACACCCTGCTGTGTTTATGCGTGAACACCCTGCTGTGTTTATGCGTGAACACCCTGCTGTGTTTATGCTTGAACACCCTGCTGTGTTTATGCGTGAACACCCTGCTGTGTTTATGCTTGAACACCCTGCTGTGTTTATGCGTGAACACCCTGCTGTGTTTATGCTTGAACACCCTGCTGTGTTTATGCGTGAACACCCTGCTGTGTTTATGCGTGAACACCCTGCTGTGTTTATGCGTGAACACCCTGCTGTGTTTATGCGTGAACACCCTGCTGTGTTTATGCTTGAACACCCTGCTGTGTTTATGCGTGAACACCCTGCTGTGTTTATGCGTGAACACCCTGCTGTGTTTATGCGTGAACACCCTGCTGTGTTTATGCGTGAACACCCTGCTGTGTTTATGCGTGAACACCCTGCTGTGTTTATGCGTGAACACCCTGCTGTGTTTATGCGTGAACACCCTGCTGTGTTTATGCGTGAACACCCTGCTGTGTTTATGCGTGAACACCCTGCTGTGTTTATGCTTGAACACCCTGCTGTGTTTATGCGTGAACACCCTGCTGTGTTTGAGTTTCTGGGGTCATGAGTGGTTGACTTCCGGTCAGTGTTTTTAATGTAGGCTAGTCCATGTGGTCATGGTGGTTGTTTTGTGGTCCTGCAGGTTGACTCTGGAGCAGAAGGAGTTGTGTCGGAGCAGGCTGAAGCTGCTGTGTTACCTGGACCGCCTGGCCACCTACGAGGTGAGACTGCACCACAAATTAACCGCTAACTAGAGGTCTTTTCTGTTCCAAAAAGATGGAGACTTTCCTCCCTGGACCCTACCCGAAAAAATAATGTTTTAAATATGGAGACCCGGTCCGAACGGGGAGGGGCCTGCTGTGTGGGAGAGAGGGATAGGGCTAGCAGCAGGTGGGGGGAGGGGCCTGCTGTGTGGGAGAGGGGGATAGGGCTAGCAGCAGGTGGGGGGAGGGGCCTGCTGTGTGGGGAGAGAGGGATAGGGCTAGCAGCAGGTGGGGGGAGGGGCCTGCTGTGTGGGAGAGAGGGATAGGGCTAGCAGCAGGTGGGGGGAGGGGCCTGCTGTGTGGGAGAGGGGATAGGGTTAGCAGCAGGTGGGGGGGAGGGGCCTGCTGTGTGGGAGAGAGGGATAGGGCTAGCAGCAGGTGGGGGGAGGGGCCTGCTGTGTGGGAGAGAGGGATAGGGCTAGCAGCAGGTGGGGGGAGGGGCCTGCTGTGTGGGAGAGGGGGATGGGGCTAGCAGCAGGCGGGGGGAGGGGCCTGCTGTGTGGGAGAGGGGGATGGGGCTAGCAGCAGGTGGGGGGAGGGGCCTGCTATGTGGGTGTGGCTGGGTGGGACGAGGAGGAAGAGAGACCGCAGTAACCTACCTGTACTGTGTACCGGAACAGTAACCAAGCAGACTCACACTAGTTACTAACTTCTAGCTGCCAGGGTTATTTATCATCCAATGTGATTACATAGTGCCTGTTTTGACTGCATCAAACTGAGAAGAGAAGCTAGTTAAGCTAGCTAGCTGGGTTGGCTAATCAAAGCTACATAGGCTGAGCTTTCCCCCGTCCCCCGTCCAACACAACTCCCCCCCGTCCTACACAATAACAAGAACTCCCCCCCGTCCTACACAATAACAACAACTCCCCCCGTCCAACACAATAACAAGAACTCCATTCAAAGTATTAAGAAGCAGCATACCTGTTGGCTCTTTTGTCGTTGAAACATATCCTTAACTTTTAATGCCATCATTATAATTCCATCTTCCATTGATCTCCTAAATGTGCGAGGGTACAGGTTAGTCGAGGTAATTTGTAGATGTAGGTTGGGGTTAAGTGACTATGCATAGATAATAAACAGTGAGTAGCAGCAGTGTAAAAACAAAGGAGTTGGGGGCGGGGGGTCAATGTAAATAGTCCGGGTGGCCATTTGATTAATTGTTCAGCAGTCTTATGGCTTTGGGGTAGAAGCTGTTAAGGAGGCTTTTGGACCTAGACTTGGCGCTCCGGTATCGCTTGCCGTGTGGTAGCAGAGAGAACAGTCTATGACTAGGGTGGCTGGAGTCTTTGACAATATTTTGGTCCTTCCTGTGACACCGCCAAGTATATAGGTGCTTGATGGCAGGAAGCTTTGCCCCAGTGATGTACTGGGGCGTACGCATTACCCTCTGTAGCGCCTTACGGTCAGATGCCGAGCAGTTGCCATACCAGGCGGTGATGCAACCAGTCAGGATGCTCTCGATGGTGCAGCTGTATAACTTTTTGAGGATCTGAGGACCCATGCCAAATCTTTTCAGTCTCCTGAGGGGGAATAGGCTTTGTCGTGCCCTCTTCACTACTGTCTTGGTGTGTTTGGACCATGATAGTTTGTTGGTGATGTGGACACAACTCTCGACCCGCTCCACTTCAGCCCGTCGATGTGAATGGGGGCGTGTTCGGCCCTCCTCGATCAGCTCCTTTGTCTTGCTCATGTTGAGGGAGAGGTTTTTGTTTTGGCACAACACTGCCAGGTCTCTGACCTCCTCCCTATAGGCCAGGGGGTGTCAAACTCATTTTAGCTCAGGGGCCACATGGAGGAAAATATATTCCCAAGTGGGCCGGACCGGAAAAATCATTGTGTATATATAACTTAAAAACAACAACTTCAGATTGTTTTCTTTGTTTTAATACGATCAGCATACAACATAAAGCTGGAGCCTGAGGACAGTGTGTCCAAAATAGTACAAGCACAACATCATTATTAATCATAAAACACGTCAAGTTTATTTGAAAATTCTAAAGAAAAAAGAACACACAAACACACAATGCCTCAGTGATTCACAGAACTGTTTCACAGATCACAGAACTATATCAGGTGTCATTTCTCAGGCAGAAATGTAGATAAAAATAATGAAATCCTGTTCCCCAAACAAGTGCAAGAACCACAGAGTCAAGCATAGGTTAAATATACAAATAAAATAAAATCAATTAAAAACAGTAGCACATCAACATAAAAACATAAACATAAATCTGAAAGCGTTGCTCAAACTCCGTAACAGTCCCGTTATTTTATCTTTGAACCGCTTCATGTCTGCCACATGTTGGGTCGCGCACACATTTTTCAGACAGGGGAAGTGAGCTGCATCACCACCGGCAAGTTGCGTCTCCCACAATGACAGCTTCAACTTGAAAGAACGTATGCTGTCATAATACTGCGTGACAACTTTGTTGCGCCCTTGCAGCTGTTTGTTCAAGTTATTCAGGTGCTCTGTAACATCCACCATAAATGCAAGGTCCTGCATCCATTCTGCGGAATGAAATTCTAACACTGGTTTGCCCTTTTCTTCCATGAACTGTTCAATTTCTTCTCGTAAATCAAAGAAACGCCTCAGCACAGCACCTCGGCTTAACCATCTTACCTCAGTGTGGTATGGCAGGCTATAGATGTGGTCTTTCTCTTGAGAAGGCTGTCAAACTGACGGTGATTCAGGCTTCTGGATCGGATGAAATTAACAGTTTGGATGACCACCTTCATGACATTATCCATCTTTAATGACTTGCAACACAAAGCCTCCTGGTGCAAAATACAGTGAAAAGTCAAAAAATCACATCCTCCATTTGCAGATTGCACTTTCTCTCTGAACTTTGTCACAACGCCTGCTTTTTTCCCGATCATTGAGGGCGCACCATCTGTAGCCAGGCTGACAGCGCGGGACCAGTCCACTCCGACCCTGTCCAGCGCGCCGACGAGTGCGGTAAAAATATCAGCTGCTGTCGTTGTATCTGTCATCGGCACCAACCCCACGAACTCCTCGGTGACGGTCAATGTGTCATCAACTCCGCAGATGAAAATGGCCAGTTGTGCAACATCTGTAATGTCCGTGCTTTCATCAATTGCAACCGAAAACGCAATAAATGACTTTACTTTTTGCTTCAACTGGCTGTCCAAATCCACTGAAAGATCGGAAATCCTGTCTGCAACTGTGTTTCTTGTCAGGCTGATATTTGCAAAAGCCTGCTGCTTTTCAGGGCACACAATCTCCGCTGCCTTCATCATGCATGTTTTTACAAATTCACCCTCACTAAATGGTTTTGAAGCCACTGCGATTTCATTAGCAATGAGGTAGCTAGCTTTCACTGCAGCGTCACTGATGTCTCGGCTGTGAGTAAACACAGACTGCTGTTTCTTCAGACCCGCCAACAGTTCATTCACCTTCTCTCTTCTCCGCTGTCCTTGAAAGTTGTCATATTTGTCGGCATGAAGACTCACATAGTGGCGACGAAGGTTATATTCTTTCAGCACTGCAACATGCTCTGAACACACCAAACATACAGCTTTCCCATTCAATTCCGTGAATAAATAGGATGACCATTTTTCTTGGAACACTCTGCACTCTGTGTCCACTTTTCTCTTTTTTCACAGAGACATATTGGGGCAATGAGGGTGCCAAAGCATATAATGTTAAAAGTAGAAGCCGTAATAAATATCGCGGGCAAAACAAAGTAGCTCATTGGCTGCACGTGCTTGACCTACTTGCTCTGCCCCGGTATAAACAGTTTGCTTGCTTAACACAATTGCTATTGCGCCATCCAGTGGACGCAATTGGAACAGCAGTTTATTTTATTGAAAAATTGCAGCGCATTTTTATACTGTAAAAAAAAAATATATATATATATATTTTATTTTTTCAAAATCATCTCGCGGGCCGGATTAAACACGTTTGTGCGGCCATACGTTTGACACCCCTGCTATAGGCTGTCTCATCGTTGTCGGTGATCAGGCCTACCACTGTTGTGTCGCCAGCAAACTTAATGATGGTGTTGGAGTCGTGCTTGGCCAAGCAGTCGTGGGTGAACAGGGAGTACAGGAGGGGACTGAGCACGCACCCCCTGAGGGGCCCCAGTGTTGAGGATCAGCGTGGCAGATGTGTTGTTGCCTACCCTTACCACCTGGGGGCGGCCCGTCAGGAAGTCCAGGATCCAGTTGCAGAGGGAGGTGTTTAGTCCCAGGGTCCTTAGCGATGAGCTTTGTGGTCACTAAATCAAATCAAATCAAATCAAATCAAATTTTATTGGTCACATGCGCCGAATACAACAAGTGCAGACATTACAGTGAAATGCTTACTTACAGCCCTTAACCAACAGTGCGTTTATTTTAAACAAAAAAGTAAGAATAAAACAACAACAAAAAAAAAAAAAAAAAAAAAAGTGTTGAGAAAAAACAAAGAGCAGAAGTAAAATAAAGTGACAGTAGGGAGGCTATATATACAGGGGGTAACGGTGCAGAGTCAATGTGCGGGGCACCGGCTAGTTGAGGTAGTTGAGGTAATATGTACATGTGGGTAGAGTTAAAGTGACTATGCATAAATACTTAACAGAGTAGCAGCAGCGTAAAAAGGATGGGGTGGGGGGGGCAGTGCAAATAGTCCGGGTAGCCATGATTAGCTGTTCAGGAGTCTTATGGCTTGTGGGTAGAAGCTGTTGAGAAGTCTTTTGGACCTAGACTTGGCACTCCGGTACCGCTTGCCGTGCGGTAGCAGAGAGAACAGTCTATGACTAGGGTGGCTGGAGTCTTTGACAATTTTGAGGGCCTTCCTCTGACACCGCCTGGTATAGAGGTCTTGGATGGCAGGGAGCTTTGCCCCAGTGATGTACTGGGCCGTACGCACTACCCTCTGTAGTGCCTTGCGGTCAGAGGCCAAGCAGTTGCCATACCAGGCGGTGATGCAACCAGTCAGGATGCTCTCGATGGTGCAGCTGTAGAATTTTTGAGGATCTGAGGACCCATGCCAAATCTTTTTAGTCTCCTGAGGGGGAATAGGCTTTGTCGTGCCCTCTTCACGACTGTCTTGGTGTGCTTGGACCATGATAGTTCGTTGGTGATGTGGACACCAAGGAACTTGAAGCTCTCAACCTGTTCCACTACAGCCCCGTCGATGAGAATGGGGGCGTGCTCAGTCCTCTTTTTTTCCTGTAGTCCACAATCATCTCCTTTGTCTTGGTCACGTTGAGGGAGAGGTTGTTGTCCTGGCACCACACGGCCAGATCTCTGACCTCCTCCCTATAGGCTGTCTCATCGTTGTCGGTGATCAGGCCTACCACTGTTGTGTCGTCGGCAAACTTAATGATGGTGTTGGAGTCGTGCCTGGCCATGCAGTCATGGGTGAACAGAGAGTACAGGAGGGGACTGA
This sequence comes from Coregonus clupeaformis, assembly GCF_020615455.1. Classification (NCBI taxonomy): domain Eukaryota; kingdom Metazoa; phylum Chordata; class Actinopteri; order Salmoniformes; family Salmonidae; genus Coregonus; species Coregonus clupeaformis. The sequence continues at coordinate 1,930,890 of NC_059224.1, read as the reverse complement.
GCACGCACCCCCTGAGGCCCCCCGTGTTGAGGATCAGTGTGGCAGATGTGTTGTTGCCTACCCTTAACACCTGGGGGCGGCCCGTCAGGAAGTCCAGGATCCAGGGAGGTGTTTAGTCCCAGGGTCCTTAGCGATGAGCTTTGTGGTGACTATGGTGTTGAACGCTGAGCTTTAGTCAATGAACAGCATTGTCACATAGGTGTTCCTTTTGTCCAGGTGGGAAAGGGCAATGTGGAGTGCGATTAAGATTGCGTCAGCTGTGGATCTGTTGGAGCGGTATGCGAATTGAAGTGGGTTTCCAGGATGATGGTGTTGATGTGAGGTGTGACCAGCCTTTCAAAGCACTTCATGGCTGTGAGTGCTACGGGGTGGTAGTCATTTAGGCAGGTTACCTTTGCTTTCTTGGGCACAGGGACTATTTGCAATTCATTTAGCCTCATCCCTCTCAACCGTACAATTTTTCAATTCCTCATCAATCCATAGGGATTTAACATTTTATACAATGGTTTTCTTAATGGGTGCAGCGTCTGGTTGCTCCTCATTACACACCACAGACCAATTATTCTTTATATCATCAACATGAGAATCACTGCAAAATGTCTTGTATGACCTCTTATACACTATATTAGCCCCAGTATTTTGGAACTTTGGTTTTCCTTGATATGGCTACTATATTGTGATCACTACATCCGATGGATCTGGATACTGCTTTAAAGCAAATTTCTGCAGCATTAGTAAAGATGTGATCAATACATGTTGATGATTTTATTCCTGTGCTGTTTGTAACTACCCTGGTAGGTTAACTCATAACCTGAACCAGGTTGCAGGCACTCGTTTTCAGTTTGAAGCTTTTTCTTGAGTGGGCAGCCTGATGAAAGCCAAGGAAATGTACCTCTGTTGATATCACATACATTATCAAGCATTTCACAGGTTATACCTCTGTTGATATCACATACATTATCAAGCATTTCACAGGTTATACCTCTGTTGATATCACATACATTATCAAGCATTTCACAGGTTATCCAGATACTGACTGTTAGCACTTGGTGGTCTATAGCAGCTTCCCACCAGAATGGGCTTTAGGTGAGGCAGATGAACCTGTAGCCATATTACTTCAACAGTATTTAACATGAGATCCTCTCTAAGCTTTACAGGAAAGTGGTTGTGAATATAAACGGCTACACCTCCAAATTTGGCATTTGTCTTTTCTGTAGATGTTATAACCTTGTATTGGTACCACTGAATCATCAAAGTTATCTACGTGAGTTTCAGAGATTGTCAGAATATGAATGTCATCTGTTACTAGCAAATTATTGATTTCATGGACCTTGTTTCTTAAGCTACATATGTTAACGTGGGCTATTTTTTAGCACTTTTCTGGGATGCTTGATTGTTTTCATTGCTTTACTAGGAAGCTTAGCAGACGTAGACATGCTCATGTTATTTATGTTAGTGCAGAGTGAGCTGCACACAGTGGACTTCCTACTAGGGCAAACCACCTCAGTGCTAACAGTATAACTCTGGTTCATAGGCACTTGATTACTACATACAATAGCTGTGGGATCAGCAGACACATTCAGGGCAGTAAGAGGGACATAAATTAGGTTATTTACAGTGGGGAAAAAAAGTATTTAGTCAGCCACCAATTGTGCAAGTTCTCCCACTTAAAAAGATGAGAGAGGCCTGTAATTTTCATCATAGGTACACGTCAACTATGACAGACAAAATGAGGAAAAAAAATCCAGAAAATCACATTGGAGGATTTTTTATGAATTTATTTGCAAATTATGGTGGAAAATAAGTATTTGGTCAATAACAAAAGTTTCTCAATACTTTGTTATATACCCTTTGTTGGCAATGACACAGGTCAAACGCTTTCTGTAAGTCTTCACAAGGTTTTCACACACTGTTGCTGGTATTTTGGCCCATTCCTCCATGCAGATCTCCTCTAGAGCAGTGATGTTTTGGGGCTGTCGCTGGGCAACACAGACTTTCAACTCCCTCCAAAGATTTTCTATGGGGTTGAGATCTGGAGACTGGCTAGGCCACTCCAGGACCTTGAAATGCTTCTTACGAAGCCACTCCTTCGTTGCCCCGGGCGGTGTGTTTGGGATCATTGTCATGCTGAAAGACCCAGCCACGTTTCATCTTCAATGCCCTTGCTGATGGAAGGAGGTTTTCACTCAAAATCTCACGATACATGGCCCCATTCATTCTTTCCTTTACACGAGATCAGTCGTCCTGGTCCCTTTGCAGAAAAACAGCCCCACAGCATGATGTTTCCACCCCCATGCTTCACAGTAGGTATGGTGTTCTTTGGATGCAACTCAGCATTCTTTGTCCTCCAAACACGACGAGTTGAGTTTTTACCAAAAAGTGATATTTTGGTTTCATCTGACCATATGACATTCTCCCAATGCTCTTCTGGATCATCCAAATGCACTCTAGCAAACTTCAGACGGGCCTGGACATGTACTGGCTTAAGCAGGGGGACACGTCTTGCACTGCAGGATTTGAGTCCCTGGCGGCGTAGTGTGTTACTGATGGTAGGCTTTGTTACTTTGGTCCCAGCTCTCTGCAGGTCATTCACTAGGTCCCCCCGTGTGGTTCTGGGATTTTTGCTCACCGTTCTTGTGATCATTTTGACCCCACGGGGTGAGATCTTGCGTGGAGTCCCAGATCGAGGGAGATTATCAGTGGTCTTGTATGTCTTCCATTTCCTAATAATTGCTCCCACAGTTGATTTCTTCAAACCAAGCTGCTTACCTATTGCAGATTCAGTCTTCCCAGCCTGGTGCAGGTCTACAATTTTGTTTCTGGTGTCCTTTGACAGCTCTTTGGTCTTGGCCATAGTGGAGTTTGGAGTGTGACTGTTTGAGGTTGTGGACAGGTGTCTTTTATACTGATAACAAGTTCAAACAGGTGCCATTAATACAGGTAACGAGTGGAGGACAGAGGAGCCTCTTAAAGAAGAAGTTACAGGTCTGTGAGAGCCAGAAATCTTGCTTGTTTGTATGTGACCAAATACTTATTTTCCACCATAATTTGCAAATAAATTCATAAAAATCCTACAATGTGATTTTCTGGATTTATTTTTCTCAATTTGTCTGTCATAGTTGACGTGTACCTATGATGAAAATTACAGGCCTCTCTCATCTTTTTTAAGTGGGAGAACTTGCACAATTGTTGGCTGACTAAATACTTTTTTTCCCCACTGTACATTGTGTCTTCCAACGCCCCCTAGGATTATGTACATTTGCTGAAGCATTATGACAACTCAGCGTCACAATGGTAGGGATTAGCTGAGCTGGGCTTGGGTCATTGATAAGTCATTGTCTCAATGCAGCCTTATAATGCTGTGAAAGGATCCAGGAACCCAAATGATTTGGGTGGATCCCATCCTTATAAAACGAGCTTTGCTACCAGAAGGTATCAAAATTGTCAATAAATGTTACACCCACAGAGCTGCAATAGTCTCATAGCCAGTTATGGAGGGCTAAAAGTCTGCTGGACCGTTCAATGATATTATGGGCCGGTTGTTGGTGTCAAGCAGTGACCCAATCAGTTCTGTAAAATCCATCTTCAGCTGTTCTGAAGTTCCCCCATAAGTTCACGCAGAATTTAGATTTGCTTGCTAAGCCACCTCATTCCTGTAATCCTTCACTAGTAAACAAATGGTGCGTTGGAACTCCGGATTGCCAATATTGTCCTGGTAATAAACACAGCTTCTACAGCGCTGGAAACGTTCGCTAGCTATTCCAGGCGAAGCGGGTGACATTGTAACCTAGCTAGCTAGCAAGTTGGTAGCAGGTGTTGACACAAACACTTATAAACAAATCAACATAAAGCAAAAGTAAAACTGGCCGAAACGACAGGTTGAGGCGCAGCAGGTATCTGAGTTCGTGACAGAGGGAGAAGGGTTGATCTCCCCCTCCAGGACGGAGAAGCTGTCATCGTTAAAGGATGGGGATTCTATTGGGGGGGGTGTAGGTAGCACACAGGAGGACATTTCTCTGTTGAGATCATTTCCTTTTGAATATCTAACCAAATGTAAAATGTTCTTGTTTTGATTAATTTATTGGAGGGGGTGAAGTCGGCTCTATACCAAATTAGCATACCCCCTGAGTCCCTTCCCTGTTTCACACCTGGTAGTTTGGTGGATGGGACTACTAGCTCTCTGTAACCTAGAGGGCAACCAGTGGGTCCGTCTCCTCTATACCATGTTTCTTGTAGGATGACGATGTCTGTATTTCCGATTTCTTGGGTGAAATCTGGTGAAGGCTGATGACCTCAGACCTTGTATATTCCAGGACAAGATAGTAAAGCTTTGTGGTCCATAGTGTTAAGTGTTGTTATTTCTGTGGTTTAGGTTCAAAACAATAGTCTCTATCTGTCTCCCTTCCTCTTCCTCCTCCCTCTCTCCCCCCTTCCTTCCTCTACCTCCCCATCTCTCTCTAGGATATATTAGGCGGTCCCGATGCTGCAGAACAGAAATATGACTCTGAGTTCTTTAAGAAGTTCCGGAACCAGAATATCATTCTGTCAGCAAGAACCTACGCCAGGGTAAACTGTTCTTCTATACCCTTTCTCTCTGTCTCTCTGTGTCTCTGTGTTTCTCTCTCTGTGTCTCTCTCTGTCTCTCTGTCTCTCTGTGGCTCTCTCTGTCTCTCTGTGTGTCTCTCTGTGTCTCTGTCTCTCTCTCTCTCTGTGTCTCTGTCTCTGTCTCTGTGTCTCAGTGGTCTCTCTGTCTCTCTGTGTCTCTGTCTCTCTCTCTCTCTGTGTCTCTGTCTCTCTCTCTCTCTGTGTCTCTCTGTGTCTCTGTCTCTCTCTCTGTCTCTGTCTCTCTCTCTCACTCTCTCTGGCCTCACATATATCAACTTTTCTGGTCTTATATATATATATATTTTCCCATCTACCTAATCTATTTTTTTAAATATTTTTTTGGGGGGGGCATTTGATTTTGCTATGTATGTTCAGTAGCTAAATGGGTTTCTAAAAATCCATCTCTGTTCCTGTCTCTGGCCTGGCTTCCTCTCTTCTTCTAGGAGAGTAACGTCCAGGCGCTGGACATCCTGTTCACCTATCATGGAGCAGAGCTTCTCCAACACCGATTGGCTATCCTCTACAACTTCCCAGAAACCACCTCACCACACGAGTACACCATCCTGCTGCCTGAGGCCTGGTGAGAGACACACACACACACACAGACACACACACACACACACGCACACACAGACACACACTTTGCAGTTCTGTCTCTTTTGGTTGGACAGAGTGGTGCGGGTGTACTCGTAGTTGGATGTTGATTGGTGTGTGAGTTGTCGGATGTTGATTGGTGTGTGAGTTGTCGGATGTTGATTGGTGTGTGAGTTGTCGTATTTGTTGATTGGTGTGCGAGTTGTCGGATGTTGATTGGTGTGTGAGTTGTCGTATTTGTTGATTGGTGTGTGAGTTGTCGTATTTGTTGATTGGTGTGTGAGTTGTCACCAGGTGTTTAGAGTTCCCAATTTGTTGTGTGTGAAAACATTTTTTTAGCTTTGTTTTCAGAGTGTCTTTGTCCTCCTTGTGACCTTTCCCCTCTGGCCAGGACCAGGATGTTAGTCTGGCCAGGACCAGGATGTTAGTCTGGGGATGTTGACCTGGACCAGGACACTGATGTTATTCTGGGGATGTTGACCAGGACACTGATGTTAGTCTGGGGATGTTGACCAGGACCAGGACACTGATGTTAGTCTGGGGATGTTGACCAGGACCAGGACACTGATGTTAGTCTGGGGATGTTGGCCAGGACCAGGACACTGATGTTAGTCTGGGGATGTTGACCAGGACACTGATGTTAGTCTGGGGATGTTGACCAGGACACTGATGTTAGTCTGGGGATGTTGACCAGGACACTGATGTTAGTCTGGGGATGTTGGCCAGGACCAGGACACAGATGTTAGTCTGGGGATGTTGACCAGGACCAGGACACTGATGTTATTCTGGGGATGTTGACCAGGACACTGATGTTAGTCTGGGGATGTTGACCAGGACACTGATGTTATTCTGGGGATGTTGACCAGGACCATGACACTGATGTTAGTCTGGGGATGTTGGCCAGGACACTGATGTTAGTCTGGGGATGTTGGCCAGGACCAGGACACAGATGTTAGTCTGGGGATGTTGACCAGGACCAGGACACTGATGTTATTCTGGGGATGTTGACCAGGACACTGATGTTAGTCTGGGGATGTTGACCAGGACACTGATGTTATTCTGGGGATGTTGACCAGGACCATGACACTGATGTTAGTCTGGGGATGTTGACCAGGACACTGATGTTAGTCTGGGGATGTTGACCAGGACCAGGACACTGATGTTAGTCTGGGGATGTTGACCAGGACCAGGACACTGATGTTAGTCTGGGGATGTTGACCAGGACACTGATGTTAGTCTGGGGATGTTGACCAGGACACTGATGTTAGTCTGGGGATGTTGACCAGGACCAGGACACTGATGTTAGTCTGGGGATGTTGACCAGGACCAGGACACTGATGTTAGTCTGGGGATGTTGACCAGGACCAGGACACTGATGTTAGTCTGGGGATGTTGACCAGGACACTGATGTTAGTCTGGGGATGTTGACCAGGACCAGGACACTGATGTTAGTCTGGGGATGTTGACCAGGACACTGATGTTAGTCTGGGGATGTTGACCAGGACACTGATGTTAGTCTGGGGATGTTGACCTTGTATGTTGTCCACGTCTCCCCGCCGTAGAGAAGGGTTGTAGTTATAATAGCCTGAATATAATAGCCAGAAGGGTTGTAGTTATAATAGCCTGAATATAATAGCCAGAAGGGTTGTAGTTATAATAGCCTGAATATAATAGCCAGAAGGGTTGTAGTTATAATAGCCTGAATATAATAGCCAGAAGGGTTGTAGTTATAATAGCCTGAATATAATAGCCAGAAGGGTTGTAGTTATAATAGCCTGAATATAATAGCCAGAAGGGTTGTAGTTATAATAGCCTGAATATAATAGCCAGAAGGGTTGTAGTTATAATAGCCTGAATATAATAGCCAGAAGGGTTGTAGTTATAATAGCCTGAATATAATAGCCAGAAGGGTTGTAGTTATAATAGCCTGAATATAATAGCCAGAAGGGTTGTAGTTATAATAGCCTGAATATAATAGCCAGAAGGGTTGTAGTTATAATAGCCTGAATATAATAGCCAGAAGGGTTGTAGTTATAATAGCCTGAATATAATAGCCAGAAGGGTTGTAGTTATAATAGCCTGAATATAATAGCCAGAAGGGTTGTAGTTATAATAGCCTGAATATAATAGCCAGAAGGGTTGTAGTTATAATAGCCTGAATATAATAGCCAGAAGGGTTGTAGTTATAATAGCCTGAATATAATAGCCAGAAGGGTTGTAGTTATAATAGCCTGAATATAATAGCCAGAAGGGTTGTAGTTATAATAGCCTGAATATAATAGCCAGAAGGGTTGTAGTTATAATAGCCTGAATATAATAGCCAGAAGGGTTGTAGTTATAATAGCCTGAATATAATAGCCAGAAGGGTTGTAGTTATAATAGCCTGAATATAATAGCCAGAAGGGTTGTAGTTATAATAGCCTGAATATAATAGCCAGAAGGGTTGTAGTTATAATAGCCTGAATATAATAGCCAGAAGGGTTGTAGTTATAATAGCCTGAATATAATAGCCAGAAGGGTTGTAGTTATAATAGCCTGAATATAATAGCCAGAAGGGTTGTAGTTATAATAGCCTGAATATAATAGCCAGAAGGGTTGTAGTTATAATAGCCTGAATATAATAGCCAGAAGGGTTGTAGTTATAATAGCCTGAATATAATAGCCAGAAGGGTTGTAGTTATAATAGCCTGAATATAATAGCCAGAAGGGTTGTAGTTATAATAGCCTGAATATAATAGCCAGAAGGGTTGTAGTTATAATAGCCTGAATATAATAGCCAGAAGGGTTGTAGTTATAATAGCCTGAATATAATAGCCAGAAGGGTTGTAGTTATAATAGCCTGAATATAATAGCCAGAAGGGTTGTAGTTATAATAGCCTGAATATAATAGCCAGAAGGGTTGCAGTTATAATAGCCTGAATATAATAGCCAGAAGGGTTGCAGTTATAATAGCCTGAATATAATAGCCAGAAGGGTTGCAGTTATAATAGCCTGAATATAATAGCCAGAAGGGTTGTAGTTATAATAGCCTGAATATAATAGCCAGAAGGGTTGTAGTTATAATAGCCTGAATATAATAGCCAGAAGGGTTGTAGTTATAATAGCCTGAATATAATAGCCAGAAGGGTTGTAGTTATAATAGCCTGAATATAATAGCCAGAAGGGTTGTAGTTATAATAGCCTGAATATAATAGCCAGAAGGGTTGTAGTTATAATAGCCTGAATATAATAGCCAGAAGGGTTGTAGTTATAATAGCCTGAATATAATAGCCAGAAGGGTTGTAGTTATAATAGCCTGAATATAATAGCCAGAAGGGTTGTAGTTATAATAGCCTGAATATAATAGCCAGAAGGGTTGTAGTTATAATAGCCTGAATATAATAGCCAGAAGGGTTGTAGTTATAATAGCCTGAATATAATAGCCAGAAGGGTTGTAGTTATAATAGCCTGAATATAATAGCCAGAAGGGTTGTAGTTATAATAGCCTGAATATAATAGCCAGAAGGGTTGTAGTTATAATAGCCTGAATATAATAGCCAGAAGGGTTGTAGTTATAATAGCCTGAATATAATAGCCAGAAGGGTTGTAGTTATAATAGCCTGAATATAATAGCCAGAAGGGTTGTAGTTATAATAGCCTGAATATAATAGCCAGAAGGGTTGTAGTTATAATAGCCTGAATATAATAGCCAGAAGGGTTGTAGTTATAATAGCCTGAATATAATAGCCAGAAGGGTTGTAGTTATAATAGCCTGAATATAATAGCCAGAAGGGTTGTAGTTATAATAGCCTGAATATAATAGCCAGAAGGGTTGTAGTTATAATAGCCTGAATATAATAGCCAGAAGGGTTGTAGTTATAATAGCCTGAATATAATAGCCAGAAGGGTTGTAGTTATAATAGCCTGAATATAATAGCCAGAAGGGTTGTAGTTATAATAGCCTGAATATAATAGCCAGAAGGGTTGTAGTTATAATAGTTATAATAGCCTTGTACACATAAATCGTTTTATGCTGGTCCTGAGGTCGTGGTTTTTGAGCACTTTTTGACCGTTTTTCAAAGGCAGTGCTGGAACAGCATATCCTGTGCTGCATTTCAATGGTCACTCGTTGTGAGAGGTGGCTGCCGAGGTACTGATTCAAATCCAAAATGCTGTCATGCAGGACCTCTATATCAGGCGGTGTGGAAGGAAGGGCCGGAAAATCGTTAAAGATACCAGCCACCCAAGCCATAGACTGTTCTCTCTGAATAATAGCCTGAATATAATAGCCAGAAGGGTTGTAGTTATAATAGCCTGAATATAATAGCCAGAAGGGTTGTAGTTATAATAGCCTGAATATAATAGCCAGAAGGGTTGCAGTTATAATAGCCTGAATATAATAGCCAGAAGGGTTGCAGTTATAATAGCCTGAATATAATAGCCAGAAGGGTTGCAGTTATAATAGCCTGAATATAATAGCCAGAAGGGTTGCAGTTATAATAGCCTGAATATAATAGCCAGAAGGGTTGTAGTTATAATAGCCTGAATATAATAGCCAGAAGGGTTGTAGTTATAATAGCCTGAATATAATAGCCAGAAGGGTTGTAGTTATAATAGCCTGAATATAATAGCCAGAAGGGTTGTAGTTATAATAGCCTGAATATAATAGCCAGAAGGGTTGTAGTTATAATAGCCTGAATATAATAGCCAGAAGGGTTGTAGTTATAATAGCCTGAATATAATAGCCAGAAGGGTTGTAGTTATAATAGCCTGAATATAATAGCCAGAAGGGTTGTAGTTATAATAGCCTGAATATAATAGCCAGAAGGGTTGTAGTTATAATAGCCTGAATATAATAGCCAGAAGGGTTGTAGTTATAATAGCCTGAATATAATAGCCAGAAGGGTTGTAGTTATAATAGCCTGAATATAATAGCCAGAAGGGTTGTAGTTATAATAGCCTGAATATAATAGCCAGAAGGGTTGTAGTTATAATAGCCTGAATATAATAGCCAGAAGGGTTGTAGTTATAATAGCCTGAATATAATAGCCAGAAGGGTTGTAGTTATAATAGCCTGAATATAATAGCCAGAAGGGTTGTAGTTATAATAGCCTGAATATAATAGCCAGAAGGGTTGCAGTTATAATAGCCTGAATATAATAGCCAGAAGGGTTGCAGTTATAATAGCCTGAATATAATAGCCAGAAGGGTTGCAGTTATAATAGCCTGAATATAATAGCCAGAAGGGTTGCAGTTATAATAGCCTGAATATAATAGCCAGAAGGGTTGCAGTTATAATAGCCTGAATATAATAGCCAGAAGGGTTGCAGTTATAATAGCCTGAATATAATAGCCAGAAGGGTTGCAGTTATAATAGCCTGAATATAATAGCCAGAAGGGTTGCAGTTATAATAGCCTGAATATAATAGCCAGAAGGGTTGTAGTTATAATAGCCTGAATATAATAGCCAGAAGGGTTGTAGTTATAATAGCCTGAATATAATAGCCAGAAGGGTTGTAGTTATAATAGCCTGAATATAATAGCCAGAAGGGTTGTAGTTATAATAGCCTGAATATAATAGCCAGAAGGGTTGTAGTTATAATAGCCTTGTACACAGAAATTGTTTTATGTTGGTCCTGAGGTCGTGGTTTTTGAGCACTTTTTGACCGTTTTTCAAAGGCAGTGCTGGAACAGCATATCCTGTGCTGCATTTCAATGGTCACTCGTTGTGAGAGGTGGCTGCCGAGGTACTGATTCAAATCCAAAATGCTGTCATGCAGGACCTCTATATCAGGCGGTGTGGAAGGAAGGGCCGGAAAATCGTTAAAGATACCAGCCACCCAAGCCATAGACTGTTCTCTCTGCTTCCGCACTGCAAGCGGTACCGGAGCATCAAGTCTGACACCAACAGGCTCCTGAACAGCTTCTACCCCCAAGCCATCAGACTGATAAATAGCTAACTAAATAGCTAACTAAATAGCTAACTAAATAGCTAACTAAATAAATAACTAGGGCTACAGGGCTATCTGAGTTAACTTTGTATTTTATTTTTTCCACTGTCTCAATACACACTCACAGGGCATTACACACTCATGCACACTGTCACTCCAACACACACACACTCACTTAATTTGCTTACACACACAACATGCACACACTTTTATACTGACTTTACACGCCCACACACCCACTCACATACAAGCTGCTGCTACTCTGTTTATCATATATCCTGTTGCCTAGACACCTGACCCCTATATATATATATACCTCCATCACTCCAGTATCCCTGCACATTGTAAATATGGTACTGGAACTGACCCTGTATATAGTCACCTTACCCCTATACAGTGAGGGAAAAAAGTATTTGATCCCCTGCTGATTTTGTACGTTTGCCCACTGAGAAAGAAATGATCCGTCTATAATTTTAATGGAATGTTTATTTGAACAGTGAGAGACAGAATAACAACAAAAAAATCCAGAAAAACGCATGTCAAAAATGTTATAAATTGATTTGCATTTTAATGAGGGAAATAAGTATTTGACCCCCTCTCAATCAGAAAGATTTCTGGCTCCCAGGTGTCTTTTATACAGGTAACGAGCTGAGATTAGGAGCACACTCTTAAAGGGAGTACTCCTAATCTCAGCTTGTTAACTGTATAAAAGACACCTGTCCACAGAAGCAATCAATCAATCAGATTCCAAACTCTCCACCATGGCCAAGACCAAAGAGCTCTCCAAGGATGTCAGGGACAAGATTGTAGACCTACACAAGGCTGGAATGGGCTACAAGACCATCGCCAAGAAGCTTGGTGAGAAGGTGACAACAGCTGGTGCGATTATTCGCAAATGGAAGAAACACAAAAGAACTGTCAATCTCCCTCGGCCTGGGGCTCCATGCAAGATCTCACCTCGTGGAGTTGCAATGATCATGAGAACAGTGAGGAATCAGCCCAGAACTACACGGGAGTATCTTGTCAATGATCTCAAGGCAGCTGGGAACATAGTCACCAAGAAAACAATTGGTAACACACTACGCCGTGAAGGACTGAAATCCTGCAGCGCCCGCAAGGTTCCTCTGCTCAAGAAAGCACATATACAGGCCCGTCTGAAGTTTGCCAATGAACATCTGAATGAGTCAGAGGAGAACTGGGTGAAAGTGTTGTGGTCAGTTGAGACCAAAATGGAGCTCTTTGGCATCAACTCAACTCGCTGTGTTTGGAGGAGGAGGAATGCTGCCTATGACCCCAAGAACACCATCCCCACCGTCAAACATGGAGGTGGAAACATTATGCTTTAGGGGTATTTTTCTGCTAAGGGGACAGGACAACTTCACCGCATCAAAGGGACGATGGACGGGGCCATGTCCCGTCAAATCTTGGGTGAGAACCTCCTTCCCTCAGCCAGGGCATTGAAAATGGGTCGTGGATGGGTATTCCAGCATGACAATGACCCAAAACACACGGCCAAGGCAACAAAGGAGTGGCTCAAGAAGAAGCACATTAAGGTCCTGGAGTGGCCTAGCCAGTCTCCAGACCATAATCCCATAGAAAATCTGTGGAGGGAGCTGAAGGTTCGAGTTGCCAAACGTCAGCCTCGAAACCTTAATGACTTGGAGAAGATCTGCAAAGAGGAGTGGGACCAAATCCCTCCTGAGATGTGTGCAAACCTGGTGGCCAACTACAAGAAACGTCTGACCTCTGTGATTGCCAACAAGGGTTTTGCCACCAAGTACTAAGTGATGTTTTGCAGAGGGGTCAAATACTTATTTCCCTCATTAAAATGCAAATCAATTTATAACATTTTTGACATGCGTTTTTCTGGATTTTTTTGTTATTATTCTGTCTCTCACTGTTCAAATAAACCTACCATTAAAATTATAGACTGATCATGTCTTTGTCAGTGGGCAAATGTTCAAAATCAGCAGGGGATCAAATACTTTTTTCCCTCACTGTAGCCATCACTAGCACATTAGAGGCTGCTGCTGCCTATTGAAATCACTGGCCACTTTAAGAAATGGAACACTAGTCACTTTAATAATGTTTACATATCTTGCACTACTCATCTCATATGTATATACTGCATTCTATTCTATAATATTCTACTGTATCTTAGTCCATGCCGCTCTGTCATTGCTTGTCCATATATATATATATATATTCTTAAATTCCATTCCTTACTAGTTTTCTGTGTATTGGGTATATGTTGTGACATTTTTTGCTTTGACTGCACACACACACACACACACACACACACACACACACACACACACACACACACACACACACACACACACACACACACCTAAGAGTCAGTGTAGATTCAAAGCATGTGTGTGAATATCAAATTGTAATCCTACTTCTCCATTCAAGGGTCTATTTCTCTGTTTTCAGCACGCTTCTCTTGTCTTCTGGAATCGCACACACACACACACACACACACACACACACACACACACACACACACACACACACACACACACACACACACACACACACACACACACAACATAAAGGCTGACGTTGTCAAACAGTTAAGAAATGAAACAAAGTAACTGGTGCTTCTAAATTTACACCCAAACAAAACACATCACACACACACTGTCAGATAACATATCAGTCTATCCCTCCTCTCTCGGTGTGTGTCTCTCAAATCAATTCAAAGGGCTTTATTGTCATGGGAAACATATTTTAACATTGCCAAAGCAAGTGAAATAGATAATAAATAAAAGTGAAATAAAATATTAACAGTAAACATTACACTCACAAAAGTTACAAAATAATAAAGACATTTCAAATGTCATATTATGTCTATATACAGTGTTGTAACAATGTGCAAATAGTTAAAGTACAAAAGGTGTTTGTTCTTCACTGGTTGCCCTTTTCCTGTGGCAACGGGTCAAAAATCTTGCTGCAGTGATTGCTCACTGTGGTATTTCACCCAGTAGATATGGGAGTTTATCAAAATTGGATTTGTTTTCGAATTCTTTGTGGGTCTGTGTAATCTGTGGGAAATACTCTATAACTGATTCAAGTATTTTCAGCCAGATCCTGATTGGGATGTCACATTTTGTGTTCCTTTTGATGGTGTAGAAGGCCCTTCTTGCCTTGTCTCTCAGATCGTTCACAGCTTTGTGGAAATTACCTGTGGCGCTGATGTTTAGGCCGAGGTATGTATCGTGTTTTGTGTGCTCTAGGGCAACGGTGTCTAGATGGAATTTGTATTTGTGGCCCTGGCAACTGGACCTTTTTTACTGTCAGGGCCCAGGTCTGACAGAATCTGTGCAGAAGATCTAGGTGCTGCTGTAGGCCCTCCTTGGTTGGGGACAGAAGCACCAGATCATCAGCAAACAGTAGACATTTGACTTCAGATTCTAGTAGGGTGAGGCCGGGTGCTGCAGACTGTTCTAGTGCCCTTTCCAATTCGTTGGTATATATATACACTGCCTTTGGAAAGTATTCAGACCCCTTGATTTTTTCCCACATTTTGTTACGTTAAAGCCTTATTCTAAAATCGATTAAATCGTGTTTTCTCCCCTCATCAATCTACACACAATACCCCATAATGTCAAAGCAAAAATAGGTTTATAGAAATATTTGCTAATTTATATAAAAAAAAAAAAAAGGTGAAATATCACTTTTACAGAAGTATTCAGACCCTTTACTCAGTACTTTGTTGAAGCACCTTTGGCAGCGATTACAGCATAGATTCTTCTTGGGTATGACGCTACAAGCTTGGCACTCCTGTATCTGGGGAGTTTCTCCCATTCTTCTTGTCAGGTTGGATGGGGAGCGTTGCTGCACAGCTATTTTCAGGTCTCTCCAGAGATGTTTGATCAGGTTCAAGTCCGGGCTCTGACTGGGGCACTCAAGGACATTCAGAGACTTGTCCCAAAGCCACTCCTGCGTTGTCTTTTCTGTGTGCTTAGGATCATTGTCCTGTTGGAAGGTGAACCTTCGGCCCAGTCTGAGGTCCTGAGCGCTCTGAAGCAGGTTTTCATCAAGGATCTCTCTGTACCTCGCTCCTTTCATCTTTCCCTCGATCCTGACTAGTCTCCCAGTCCCTGCCGCTGAAAAACATCCCCACAGCATGATGCTGCCACCTCCATGCTTCACCGTAGGGATGGTGCCAGGTTTCCTCCAGACGTGATGCTTGGCATTCAGGCCAAAGAGTTCAATCTTGATTTCATCAGACCAGAGAATCTTGTTTCTCATGGTCTGAGAGTCTTTAGATGCCTTTTGGCAAACTCCAAGCGGGCTGTCATGTGCCTTTTACTGAGGAGTGGCTTCCGTCTGGCCACTATACCATAAAGTCCTGATTGGTGGAGTGCTGCAGAGATGGTTGTCCTTCTGGAAGGTTCTCCCATCTCCACAGAGGAGCTCTGTCAGAGTGACCATCGGGTTCGTGGTCACCTTCCTGACCAAGGACCCTTCTCCCCCGATTGCTCAGTTTGGCCATGTGGCCAGATCTAGGGAGAGTCTTGGTGGTTCCAAACTTCTTCCATTTAAGAATGGAGGCCACTGTGTTCTTAAGGACATTCAATGATGCAGACATTTTTTGGTACCCTTCACCAGATATGTGCCTCGACACAATCCTGTCTCAGAGCTCTAAGGACAATTCCTTAGACCGTATGGCTTGGTTTTAGCTCTGACATGCACTGTCAACTGTGGGACCTTATATAGACAGGTGTGTACCTTTCCAAATCATGCCCAATCAATTGAATTTACCTCAGGTGGTCTCCAATCAAGTTGTAGAAACATCTCAAGGATGATCAATGGAAACAGGATGCACCTGAGCTCAATTTCGAGTCTCACAGCAAAGGGTCTGAATACCTATGTAAATAAGGTATTTCTGTTTTTTCTAAAAACCTGTTTTTGCTTAGTCATTATGGGGTGTTGTGTGTAGATTGCTGAGAATTTGTATTTATTTTATCCATGTTAGAATAAGGCTCTAACGTAACAAAATGTGGGAAAAGTCAAGGGGTCTGAATACTTTCCGAAGGCACTGTATGTTGAAGAGGGTGGGGCTTAAGCTACATCCCTGTCTCACCCCACGGCCCTGTGGAAAGAAGTGTCTGTTTTTTGCCAGTTTTAACCGCGCTCTTGTTGTTTGTGTACATGAGTTTTATAAAGTCATATGTTTTCCCCCCAACACCGTTTTCCATCAATTTGTATAGCAGACCCTCATGCCAAATTGAGTCAAAAGCTTTTTTTGAAATCAACAAAGCATGAGAAGAATTTGCCTTAGTTTTGTTTGTTGGTTTTGTCAATTAGGGTGTGCAGGGTGAATACGTGGTCTGTCGTATGGTAATTTGGCAAAAAAGCCAATTTGACATTTGCTCAGTACATTGTTTTCACTGAAGAAATGTACGAGTCTGCTGTTAATGATAATGCAGAGGATTTTTTTTTTTTTCTCTGGGTTTAATAAGTTAAAATTTTGAATAAGTGTAGTAATTTCTGTGAATAATAAATATCTTGGTGAGGAATATTTCTCACAGTAAAGGAGAAAGTGCATCTCTGTTTTTCTACCTCCCCTGTTGTGCAGGGACCACATAGATGCTCCTCTTTGGGTAGCCATGTCTTTTTATGTCTGCCGGTTTCTATTGCCAATTGATGGTCACTCAGCCTGTACTTGGTAAGGATCAGTCTCTGCTTCGTATCTCTGACAGAGTAGAGATAATCAGCCAATTCATATTCTCTGTTTAGGGCCAGATAGCAATTTAGTCAGCTTTGGGATTTTGTTTAGTTTTTCCAATGTTGTAAATATGAGTCCTGAGAGGGCTCAGCGTTTGGGTTTGAAGTGCTTTAAATTGGAGACTTGAATTTGCACTGTATTTTCATTACCACTGGAAAGCGGCCCAATTCTGTTAGTTGGTGTATTTCTTTGGACTTGTAGGATTTTCCGACCGTATTCTGCATGGAGGGCTTCAGTTGGATGTTTGTCCCACATTTTAAAGTCCAGTTTATTGAGTAACTAACCCTAACCTCCAAATCTCACTTCCGTAAAGAGCTGTTGTAAGGATTACGCTGTCAAATATTCTGGTCCAAATTCTAATTTGGATGTTGATTTAGAATAATTTCTTTTTTATTGCATTTTGATTGCATACAATGCTCTGCAGACTTTTTCTTTGAGTGCATTCACTGCCATATTAAAGTTTCCCGATGCAGATATGGTCAGACCAAGGTATGAGTAATTTTTTGTGTGTTCAATAATGGTGTTGTTTAATTTATATTTGTTTTTCTGACATTTTATTTTTACTGCCAGGGCCCAATTATGGCAATATTGCTCTAGAATATTAAGGTTCTTTTGAAGACCTTGTTTGGTTGGAACCAAATCATCTCCATTGTGAGGTTCTAAACAAACGGAGTAAAACTCACGGACGATTAGTAAAGCTCAACCAAGTTTATTCACCCACTGGGTCACACAACTGCATAAGACAAACATATTCACACAAGCACTGGTATTTAACCCTTCCTATGCTGAGTCTCCTCCTTGCACATTTGGTCAGCCAATACATCTCTGTTGCTAGGCAGAACTTTAGTGGTGACTGTTCTTTCTCACTTCATCTGTCCTCTGTCTGAATTCCTCCATCCTCCACACTGAGCTGACCTCTGTCTGAATTCCTCCATCCTCCACACTGAGCTGACCTCTGTCTGAATTCCTCCATCCTCCACACTGAGCTGACCTCTGTCTGAATTCCTCCATCCTCCACACTGAGCTGACCTCTGTCTGAATTCCTCCATCCTCCACACTGAGCTGACCTCTGTCTGAATTCCTCCATCCTCCACACTGAGCTGTCCTCTGTCTGAATTCCTCCATCCTCCACACTGAGCTGACCTCTGTCTGAATTCCTCCATCCTCCACACTGAGCTGTCCTCTGTCTGAATTCCTCCATCCTCCACACTGAGCTGTCCTCTGTCTGAATTCCTCCATCCTCCACACTGAGCTGTCCTCTGTCTGAATTCCTCCATCCTCCACACTGAGCTGTCCTCTGTCTGAATTCCTCCATCCTCCACACTGAGCTGTCCTCTGTCTGAATTCCTCCATCCTCCACACTGAGCTGTCCTCTGTCTGAATTCCTCCATCCTCCACACTGAGCTGACCTCGGTCTGAATTCCTCCATCCTCCACACTGAGCTGACCTCGGTCTGAATTCCTCCATCCTCCACACTGAGCTGTCCTCTGTCTGAATTCCTCCATCCTCCACACTGAGCTGACCTCTGTCTGAATTCCTCCATCCTCCACACTGAGCTGACCTCTGTCTGAATTCCTCCATCCTCCACACTGAGCTGTCCTCTGTCTGAATTCCTCCATCCTCCACACTGAGCTGACCTCTGTCTGAATTCCTCCATCCTCCACACTGAGCTGACCTCTGTCTGAATTCCTCCATCCTCCACACTGAGCTGACCTCTGTCTGAATTCCTCCACCCTCCACACTGAGCTGTCCTCTGTCTGAATTCCTCCATCCTCCACACTGAGCTGTCCTCTGTCTGAATTCCTCCATCCTCCACACTGAGCTGTCCTCTGTCTGAATTCCTCCATCCTCCACACTGAGCTGTCCTCTGTCTGAATTCCTCCATCCTCCACACTGAGCTGTCCTCTGTCTGAATTCCTCCATCCTCCACACTGAGCTGTCCTCTGTCTGAATTCCTCCATCCTCCACACTGAGCTGTCCTCTGTCTGAATTCCTCCATCCTCCACACTGAGCTGACCTCTGTCTGAATTCCTCCATCCTCCACACTGAGCTGACCTCGGTCTGAATTCCTCCATCCTCCACACTGAGCTGTCCTCTGTCTGAATTCCTCCATCCTCCACACTGAGCTGACCTCTGTCTGAATTCCCCCATCCTCCACACTGAGCTGACCTCTGTCTGAATTCCTCCATCCTCCACACTGAGCTGACCTCTGTCTGAATTCCTCCATCCTCCACACTGAGCTGTCCTCTGTCTGAATTCCTCCATCCTCCACACTGAGCTGACCTCTGTCTGAATTCCTCCATCCTCCACACTGAGCTGACCTCTGTCTGAATTCCTCCATCCTCCACACTGAGCTGACCTCTGTCTGAATTCCTCCATCCTCCACACTGAGCTGTCCTCTGTCTGAATTCCTCCATCCTCCACACTGAGCTGACCTCTGTCTGAATTCCTCCATCCTCCACACTGAGCTGACCTCGGTCTGAATTCCTCCATCCTCCACACTGAGCTGTCCTCTGTCTGAATTCCTCCATCCTCCACACTGAGCTGTCCTCTGTCTGAATTCCTCCATCCTCCACACTGAGCTGTCCTCTGTCTGAATTCCTCCATCCTCCACACTGAGCTGTCCTCTGTCTGAATTCCTCCATCCTCCACACTGAGCTGTCCTCTGTCTGAATTCCTCCATCCTCCACACTGAGCTGTCCTCTGTCTGAATTCCTCCATCCTCCACACTGAGCTGTCCTCTGTCTGAATTCCTCCATCCTCCACACTGAGCTGTCCTCTGTCTGAATTCCTCCATCCTCCACACTGAGCTGTCCTCTGTCTGAATTCCTCCATCCTCCACACTGAGCTGACCTCTGTCTGAATTCCTCCATCCTCCACACTGAGCTGTCCTCTGTCTGAATTCCTCCATCCTCCACACTGAGCTGACCTCTGTCTGAATTCCTCCATCCTCCACACTGAGCTGACCTCGGTCTGAATTCCTCCATCCTCCACACTGAGCTGACCTCGGTCTGAATTCCTCCATCCTCCACACTGAGCTGTCCTCTGTCTGAATTCCTCCATCCTCCACACTGAGCTGACCTCTGTCTGAATTCCTCCATCCTCCACACTGAGCTGACCTCTGTCTGAATTCCTCCATCCTCCACACTGAGCTGACCTCGGTCTGAATTCCTCCATCCTCCACACTGAGCTGACCTCTGTCTGAATTCCTCCATCCTCCACACTGAGCTGACCTCTGTCTGAATTCATCCATCCTCCACACTGAGCTGACCTCGGTCTGAATTCCTCCATCCTCCACACTGAGCTGACCTCGGTCTGAATTCCTCCATCCTCCACACTGAGCTGACCTCGGTCTGAATTCCTCCATCCTCCACACTGAGCTGTCCTCTGTCTGAATTCCTCCATCCTCCACACTGAGCTGACCTCTGTCTGAATTCCCCCATCCTCCACACTGAGCTGACCTCTGTCTGAATTCCTCCATCCTCCACACTGAGCTGTCCTGTTGACTTGTACCAGTCTGTGACCCTCATCCTTCCCATAGGATCCCTGATGTAATATAATAATAATATAATAATTATAATAATAATAATATGATGTCTAACAATAACATGTTCTGACAGTATTGACACGTCCTGCCTTCGTCTCGCTCCCTCTGTGACATGAGTAAGGATATTTCAGAACCCATCAGCATATAGCAGATAGTTTACCTCTGTGTCAAATAGTGTGAGTCCTGGGGCTGCAGAATGGTCCAACATGTCTGCTAATTCATTTATAAATGTTGAAAAGGGTTGGACTCAAACTGCAGCCTTGTCTCACACCTTGACGTTGCGAAAATAATTATGTTCTTTGGTTTAAGATTTTTATTACACACTTGTTTTCTGTGTACATACATTTGATTAAGTCATACACCTTACCACCAATCCCACTTTGGAGAATTTTGAAGAATAGACCTTTGTGCCAAATATAATCGAATGCTTTTTTTAAGTCAACAAAGCAAGCAAATATTTTTTTGGGTGGACGTGTTTATTAATTTGTGTGTGTGTAAAGTGTATGTATGGTCCAGTAGTGCAATGTTTGGGGAGAAAGCCAATTTGACATTAACTTATTAAATTTTTTCTTGAAGAAAGGTTTGAATTCTTGAATTCAAAATGCAACAGAAAACCTTTCCCAAGTTGCTGTTTACGCATATTCCCCTGTAATTATTGGGGTCTGGTTTGTCTCCACTGTTGTGGATAGAGGAGATGGGCCCCTGGTTCCAGACATCAGGAAAGCATCCAGAAGTTACTACCATGTTGAACAATTTAAGCACAGCATTTTGCAACTTAGGTTTTTCAGCATTTCATTTCTGACGTTATCTAGACCACAAGCCTTCTTTGGTTTTTATAGATTTTAGCTTTTCATTTAGTTCTTGTTGGGTTATTTGATAATCTAATGGATTTTGGTTGTTTTTAATGACTGATTCAAGGATGTTCAATTTTTCTTGAATTTGTAATTGGGTATGTTTTAAGTCTTTTTGTGGGATGTTTTTGTATAGATTATCAAAATAAGTTTTTCAAATTCCTTCGTCTTGTATGGCTCATTCTTGTGGCTTTGTCGTGCTTAAATTGTTCCACATGTCCCAGAACTGAGTGTCTTATTGGGATAATTCAATTTCTTGCGTTTAAGTTTGTTTATTCTGTTTCAGAGTTTCAAAGTATTCATAGCGTAGATTTGGGTTGTTTTGCTGCTTATATTTTTCATTTGACATTTGTCTTAGGTGTTTTCTAATTGTTTTACATTCGTTATCAAACCATTTTTCAGAAACGTTTTGTGTTTTGTTTCTGATGTTGTATTTCTTTGGTTTTCTCAAATTTGCTTTTGATGCTGCTTTTTGGAACAAGCAATTGATGTTTCAAGTAGCCAAATTGACACCTTCCGTATTGTGTTGGTATTGTTAGATATTGAAGACCTGTATAGAGTTAATCATTTTAGTTCAATGTTACAATGAATTTCTCTGCACTGTTTGGAGCCCATCTGTACAATTTGGTTAATGTTGTAGAGTTTTTTTGGCCTGTTTTTTTGAATGAGTATTGCCGGTTAATTTCTTCAGAAACACGTTGATCTGACTGTGATCTGACAATGGTGTCTGTGGTCTGACAGTGAATGCACTAATGGAGGAGGGGTCAATGTCAGTGATGGCATAATCCACTACACTTGTCCCAAGAGCTGAGCAGTAAGTAAACCGACCTAAAGAGTCTGATTCTACCATTAAGCATGTACAGGCCTAAGGCTCTACAGAGATGCACTAACTCCTTCCTGTTTTTGTTCAGTATTTGGTCAGGACTGTTTCTATTATTTATAATTGGGCAACTGTACAAGGAGGGGTGTCCCAATATGTGGTGGTTACCTCCCGCATCAGTTTAGTCAGGCTCAGAACCTGTTCTCGCATTGAAATCTCCACAAAGAAGCACATTTTACCCTCTGCCGGAAATTGAATGATTTCTGTATGGAGATTGTCAAAAAACTGATCATCATAATATGATGAATCTGAATTAGGAGCATAAGCTGCACATGTATACAGTGGGGAGAACAAGTATTTGATACACTGCCGATTTTGCAGGTTTTCCTACTTACAAAGCATGTAGAGGTCTGTAATTTTTATCATATGTACACTTCAACTGTGAGAGACGGAATCTAAAACAAAAATCCAGAAAATCACATTGTATGTTTTTTAAGTAATTAATTTGCATTTTATTGCATGACATAAGTATTTGATACATCAGAAAAGCAGAACTTAATATTTGGTACAGAAACCTTTGTTTGCAATTACAGAGATCATACATTTCCTGTAGGTCTTGACCAGGTTTGCACACACTGCAGCAGGGATTTTGGCCCACTCCTCCATACAGACCTTCTCCAGATCCTTCAGGTTTTGGGGCTGTCGCTGGACAATACGAACTTTCAGCTCCCTCCAAAGATTTTCTATTGGGTTCAGGTCTGGAGACTGGGCAGGCCACTCCAGGACCTTGAGATGTTTCTTACGGAGCTACTCCTTAGTTGCCCTGGCTGTGTGTTTCGGGTCGTTGTCATGCAGGAAGACCCAGCCACGACCCATCTTCAATGCTCTTACTGAGGGAAGGAGGTTGTTGGCCAAGATCTCGCGATACATGGCCCCATCCATCCTCCCCTCAATACGGTGCAGTCGTCCTGTCCCCTTTGCAGAAAAGCATCCCCAAAGAATGATGTTTCCACCTCCATGCTTCACGGTTGGGATGGTGTTCTTGGGGTTGTACTCATCCTTCTTCTTCCTCCAAACATGGCGAGTGGAGTTTAGACCAAAAAGCTCTATTTTTGTCTCATCAGACCACATGACCTTCTTCCATTCCTCCTCTGGATCATCCAGATGGTCATTGGCAAACTTCAGACGGGCCTGGACATGCGCTGGCTTGAGCAGGGGGACCTTGCGTGCGCTGCAGGATTTTTATCCATGACGGCGTAGTGTGTTACTAATGGTTTTCTTTGAGACTGTGGTCCCAGCTCTCTTCAGGTCATTGACCAGGTCCTGCCGTGTAGTTCTGGGCTGATCCCTCACCTTCCTCATGATCATTGATGCCCTACGAGGTGAGATCTTGCATGGAGCCCCAGACCAAGGGTGATTGACCGTCATCTTGAACTTCTTCCATTTTCTAATAATTGCGCCAACAGTTGTTGCCTTCTCACCAAGCTGCTTGCCTACTGTCCTGTAGCCCATCCCAGCCTTGTGCAGGTCTACAATTGTATCCTTGATGTCCTTACACAGCTCTCTGGTATTGGCCATTGTGTAGAGGTTGGTGTCTGTTTGAGTGTGTGGACAGGTGTCTTTTATACAGGTAACGAGTTCAAACAGGTGCCGTTAATACAGGTAATGAGTGGAGAACAGGTGGGCTTCTTAAAGAAAAACTAACAGGTCTGTGAGAGACGGAATTCTTACTGGTTGGTAGGTGATCAAATACTTATGTCATGCAATAAAATGCTAATTAATTACTTAAATCATACAATGTGATTTTCTGGATTTTTGTTTTAGATTCCGTCTCTCACAGTTGAAGTGTACCGATGATAAACATTACAGACCTCTACATGCTTTGTAAGTAGGAAAACCTACAAAATCGGCAGTGTATCAAATACTTGTTCTCCCCACTGTATACATCATTGTCACAATAGATTGTACCTTTTGTTAAGTTTTAGCCAGATGTGGTTAGTACCTTTTTTCATTTCATTCAATGCTAAGTCCTGCTTATGCCAAATGTTGATTCCACCTGAGTCTCGGCCCCGTTTAACATTTCTACGTTTGATTGATGGTAGTAAACTTTCTCTATAGCCTGAGGGACACTGAGTATCAATGTCTCCACGACACCATGTTTCCAGTAGGATTCTGATGTCCTGTCCCTTGATGTTTTTAAGACATTCTGGATTTGTTGTTTTAGAACCAACATGTGAAGAGTCCAGGCCCTGGATATTCCAAGAGCTGATAGTTAATGATCTCATTTATAATAAGTGATATTCACTGGTTTAAGTGAAGTAGTTTTTTATTTTTATTATTATACAAAAACATACATACATACATACGTACATAAATGTATGTATGTATGTATGTATGTACAGTTGTGGTCAAACATTTTGAGAATGACACAAATATTAATTTTCACAAAGTCTGCTGCCTCAGTTTTTATGATGGCAATTTGCATATACTCCAGAATGTTATGAAGAGTGATCAGATGAATTGCAATTAATTGCAAAGTCCCTGTTTGCCATGAAAATGAACTTAATACCAAAAAAACATGAGGGACACGGAGGGCTTCTTGCTGGGTCACAGAGACCGTTGGTGGTGTTGGGGCTTTCCTCCATCTCCCTCCTCTACTTTTTCCTCAGCTTCTGAGATGATGCAATAGAAGCCTGCCTTTTCCAAAACAGCGTTGTTTCTTTTATTATTGTCTCTAGTGTCTTTAGAGAACTGTTTTACTTTGATGTCCTTTGTCTTCTGTCCTTTTGTCTTTCTGTTGTGTTGTTGACTAGCTATGTTATTGTTTGCTAGCTAGCTTATTTTAGGAGAGTCCCTAGCAACTGGTAAACAATCTAGCTAGCTAAGCTAACTGCAGAATTGTATAAAAATATACTTTTTCACAAGCTTATCTTCTTCATTTGTTTCTGGTTTTGTCTCCCATTCAGTCTTCCAGTTTTCTTTTTCTTTTTTCCAATGTACTTCACTCTAAAAACCATGTACATTTCAATATTTGTAGGAGCTCATTTTTTTCAGCAGCTGCTGCTCAATTTGGAACTCTGGAATCTATCTCTCTTCTCTCTCTCTGTCTCGCTCTCTCTTCTTTGTCTCTCTTCTGTGTCTCTCTTCTCTGTCTCTCGCTCTCTTCTTTCTTGCTCTCTTCTCGGTCTCTTCTGTGTCTCTCTCTTCTCTCTCCTGTCTCCTCTCTCCTCTCTCTCCTGTCTCCTCTCTCCTCTCTCTCCTGTCTCCTCTCTCTCTCTCTCCTGTCTCTCTCTCTCCTGTCTCTCCTGTCTCTCTCTCTCCTGTCTCCTCTCTCCTCTCTCTCCTGTCTCCTCTCTCCTCTCTCTCCTGTCTCCTCTCTCTCCTGTCTCTCTCTCTCTCCTGTCTCTCTCTCTCTCCTGTCTCTCTCTCTCCTGTCTCTCTCTCTCTCCTGTCTCTCTCTCTCCTGTCTCCTCTCTCCTCTCTCTCCTGTCTCTCTCTCTCCTGTCTCCTCTCTCCTCTCTCTCCTGTCTCTCTCTCTCCTGTCTCTCTCTCTCCTGTCTCTCTCTCTCCTGTCTCTCTCTCTCCTGTCTCCCCTCTCCTCTCTCTCCTGTCTCCTCTCTGCTCTCTCTCCTGTCTCCTCTCTGCTCTCTCTCCTTTCTGTCTCTCCTTTCTGTCTCTCTCTCCTGTCTCTCTTCTCTTCTATCTCTTTTCTGTCTATCTCTCTTGTCTCTCTTTTCTGTCTCTCTCTCCCTCTCTTCTGTACCTCTCTCTTTCCGTCTTTCTCTCTGCTTGTGGGGTGTCTGCAGTGTCTTTACTCTCTCTTCTCCTCAATGTTATTTCTCTCTACCCCTTCTTTCCTCTCTCTCTCCTCCCTGTATTCCCCTTGCTCTCCACCCCTCCACCCCCTCTTAGCCATTCCTCTGCTCTGTTCTGCTGTGTGGAGTTCAGGCAGGCGTCTGCAGTGGGCATCCATCACGGCTCTGTACTGTAGGCTAGTTTCCCTCAGTCTCAGTGGTAACTGCTCCCCAGCAGGGCTCTGCTGGCTCCACACTGCCGCTGCTCTGACTGGAGGAGGAATAGAAGTTACATTTCTTCATCTTAATGTTGGAGGGCTTGTAGGGCTTCCTGCACACATTTAGATACACTGGTCCTAGGTGTCAATGATGAATCTCTCTCTCTCTCTCTCTTTGTCGGTCTCTGTCTGTCTCTCTCTCCCTCTGTCATAAGCACTTATGCTTGTACGCGCGCACACACACACACACACACACACACACACACACACACACACACACGGGCGCAATCACTTTTGGGTAACTAGCTACTCTAAATTAAAACACACATTGCCCCTCTCTCTCTCTCTCTCTGTCTCTCTGTCTCTCTGTCTCTCTCTCTAATTCAATTTAAGGGCTTTATTGTCATGGGAAACATATGTTAACATTGCCAAATTAAGTGAAATAGATAAAATTAACAGTAATTATAACACTCAGAAAAGTTCCAAAACAAAGACATTTCAAATGTCATATTATGTATATATACAGTGTTATAACAATGTGCAAATAGTTAAAAGTACAAAAGAGAAAATAAACATAAATATGGGTTGTATTTACAATGGTGTTTGTTCTTCACTGGTTGCCCTTTTCTTGTGGCAACAGGTCACAATTCTTGCTGCTGTGATGGCACACTGTGGTATTTCACCCAGTAGATATGGGAGTTTATCAAAATTGAATTCGTTCACAAATTATTTTTGGATCTGTGTAATCTAAGGGAAATGTGTCTCTAATATGGCCATACATTTGGCAGGAGGTTAGGAAGTGCAGCTCAGTTTCCACCTCCATTTTGTGGGCAGTGTGCACATAGCCTGTCTTCTCTTGAGAGCCAGGTCTGCCTACGGCGGCCTTTCTCAATAGCAAGGCTATGCTCACTGAGTCTGTACATAGTCAAAGCTTTCCTTAAGTTTGGGTCAGTCACAGTGGTCAGGTATTCTGCCACTGTGTACTCTCTCTTTAGGGCCAAATAGCATGTAGTTTGCTCTGTTTTTTTGTTAATTCTTTCCAATGTGTGAAGTAATTATATTTGAGTTTTCTCCTGATTTGGTCCCTCTCCCTCTTTCTCCTCTCCCCTCTCTCCCTCGTTCTCCTCTCCCCTCTCTCCCTCTTTCTCCTCTCCCCTCTCTCCCTCCTTTCTGTCTCTCTCTTTCATTGTTTCGCTCTAGTAGAGGCTGATGTAGATTAGAGGAACGTGGACAGAATGAATAATTAATTTATTTCATCGATGTCTGCCCTCTCTCTTTCTCTCTTTCCCTGCCCTCTTAAGATGTTTTTTTTCTCCCTAGACCATGAGTTTATAGAGGACAAAGAGATGGAGGCAGGGATATTGAGTTTGTATATCTATGTAGGGGCTATCATTATTTAACAGTATCTTGATCATTATATACACCACTACTATGTGTTGTATGATAAACATCACTACTATGTGTTGTATGATAAACATCACTACTATGTGTTGTGATAAACATCACTACTATGTGTTGTATAATAAACATCACTACTATGTGTTGTGATAAACATCACTACTATGTGTTGTATAATAAACATCACTACTATGTGTTGTGATAAACATCACTACTATGTGTTGTGATAAACATCACTACTATGTGTTGTGATAAACATCACTACTATGTGTTGTATGATAAACATCACTACTATGTGTTGTATGATAAACATCACTACTATGTGTTGTATGATAAACATCACTACTATGTGTTGTATAAAAAACATCACTACTATGTGTTGTGATAAACATCACTACTATGTGTTGTATAATAAACATCACTACTATGTGTTGTGATAAACATCACTACTATGTGTTGTATGATAAACATCACTACTATGTGTTGTGATAAACATCACTACTATGTGTTGTGATAAACATCACTACTATGTGTTGTGATAAACATCACTACTATGTGTTGTATGATAAACATCACTACTATGTGTTGTATGATAAACATCACTACTATGTGTTGTATGATAAACATCACTACTATGTGTTGTAATAAACATCACTACTATGTGTTGTGATAAACATCACTACTATGTGTTGTATAATAAACATCACTACTATGTGTTGTGATAAACATCACTACTATGTGTTGTGATAAACATCACTACTATGTGTTGGGATAAACATCACTACTATGTGTTGTATAATAAACATCACTACTATGTGTTGTATAATAAACATCACTACTATGTGTTGTATAATAAACATCACTACTATGTGTTGTATAATAAACATCACTACTATGTGTTGTGATAAACATCACTACTATGTGTTGTGATAAACATCACTACTATGTGTTGTATAATAAACATCACTACTATGTGTTGTGATAAACATCACTACTATGTGTTGTGATAAACACCACTACTATGTGTTGTATGATAAACACCACTACTATGTGTTGTATGATAAACATCACTACTATGTGTTGTATGATAAACATCACTACTATGTGTTGTATGATAAACATCACTACTATGTGTTGTATGATAAACATCACTACTATGTGTTGTGATAAACACCACTACTATGTGTTGTATGATAAACATCACTACTATGTGTTGTGATAAACATCACTACTATGTGTTGTGATAAACATCACTACTATGTGTTGTATAATAAACATCACTACTATGTGTTGTATGATAAACATCACTACTATGTGTTGTGATAAACATCACTACTATGTGTTGTGATAAACATCACTACTATGTGTTGTGATAAACATCACTACTATGTGTTGTATGATAAACATCACTACTATGTGTTGTATAATAAACATCACTACTATGTGTTGTGATAAACATCACTACTATGTGTTGTATAATAAACATCACTACTATGTGTTGAATGATAAACATCACTACTATGTGTTGTATGATATACATCACTA
Source organism: Coregonus clupeaformis (assembly GCF_020615455.1). Classification (NCBI taxonomy): domain Eukaryota; kingdom Metazoa; phylum Chordata; class Actinopteri; order Salmoniformes; family Salmonidae; genus Coregonus; species Coregonus clupeaformis. The sequence continues at coordinate 1,901,848 of NC_059224.1, read as the reverse complement.
CTATGTGTTGTATGATAAACATCACTACTATGTGTTGTATAATAAACATCACTACTATGTGTTGTGATAAACATCACTACTATGTGTTGTGATAAACATCACTACTATGTGTTGTGATAAACATCACTACTATGTGTTGTATAATAAACATCACTACTATGTGTTGTATAATAAACATCACTACTATGTGTTGTGATAAACATCACTACTATGTGTTGTGATAAACATCACTACTATGTGTTGTGATAAACATCACTACTATGTGTTGTATGATAAACATCACTACTATGTGTTGTGATAAACATCACTACTATGTGTTGTATAATAAACATCACTACTATGTGTTGTGATAAACATCACTACTATGTGCTACTATGTGTTGTGATAAACACCACTACTATGTGTTGTATGATAAACATCACTACTATGTGTTGTGATAAACATCACTACTATGTGTTGTGATAAACATCACTACTATGTGTTGTGATAAACATCACTACTATGTGTTGTGATAAACATCACTACTATGTGTTGAATGATAAACATCACTACTATGTGTTGTATAATAAACATCACTACTATGTGTTGAATGATAAACATCACTACTATGTGTTGAATGATAAACATCACTACTATGTGTTGTGATAAACACCACTACTATGTGTTGTATGATAAACATCACTACTATGTGTTGTGATAAACATCACTACTGTGTGTTGTGATAAACATCACTACTATGTGTTGTGATAAACATCACTACTATGTGTTGAATGATAAACATCACTACTATGTGTTGTGATAAACATCACTACTATGTGTTGTATAATAAACACCACTACTATGTGTTGTGATAAACATCACTACTATGTGTTGTATAATAAACATCACTACTATGTGTTGTGATAAACATCACTACTATGTGTTGTATAATAAACATCACTACTATGTGTTGTATAATAAACATCACTACTATGTGTTGTGATAAACATCACTACTATGTGCTGTGTGATAAACATCACTACTATGTGTTGTATAATAAACATCACTACTATGTGTTGTGTGATAAACATCACTACTATGTGTTGTGTGATAAACATCACTACTATGTGTTGTGATAAACATCACTACTATGTGTTGTATAATAAACATCACTACTATGTGTTGTATAATAAACATCACTACTATGTGTTGTATAATAAACATCACTACTATGTGTTGTGATAAACATCACTACTATGTGTTGTATAATAAACATCACTACTATGTGTTGTATAATAAACATCACTACTATGTGTTGTATAATAAACATCACTACTATGTGTTGTATAATAAACATCACTACTATGTGTTGTATAATAAACATCACTACTATGTGTTGTATAATAAACACCACTACTATGTGTTGTATAATAAACATCACTACTATGTGTTGTATAATAAACATCACTACTATGTGTTGTATAATAAACATCACTACTATGTGTTGAGTGATAAACATCACTACTATGTGTTGTGATAAACATCACTACTATGTGTTGAGTGATAAACATCACTACTATGTGTTGTATAATAAACATCACTACTATGTGTTGTATGATAAACATCACTACTATGTGTTGAATGATAAACATCACTACTATGTGTTGTATAATAAACATCACTACTATGTGTTGTGATAAACATCACTACTATGTGTTGAGTGATAAACATCACTACTATGTGTTGAATGATAAACATCACTACTATGTGTTGTATAATAAACATCACTACTATGTGTTGAGTGATAAACATCACTACTATGTGTTGAATGATAAACATCACTACTATGTGTTGTATAATAAACATCACTACTATGTGTTGTATGATAAACACCACTACTATGTGTTGAGTGATAAACTGTCTCAGACGTGTCAGCCTTAAGGAGGGGGGGAAGAGTTGGAGCCTCGCGCCGACCGACGCATGCAGCTTTTAGAGAATAAGTCTTATTTATATCCCACACACATTCCCCTTTTAGAAAGTAAAAATGTTGTTGATATTTATTGTTTGGCTGTGTGCGTCCCAAATGGCACCCTATTCCCTATCTAGTGCACTACTTTAGACCAGAGAATGGCACCCTATTCCCTATATAGTGCACTACTTTAGACCAGAGAATGGCACCCTATTCCCTATATAGTGCACTACTTTAGACCAGAGAATGGCACCCTATTCCCTATGTAGTGCACTACTTTAGACCAGAGAATGGCACCCTATTCCCTATATAGTGCACTACTTTAGACCAGAGAATGGCACCCTATTCCCTATATAGTGCACTACTTTAGACCAGAGAATGGCACCCTATTCCCTATATAGTGCACTACTTTAGACCAGAGAATGGCACCATATTCCCTATATAGTGCACTACTTTAGACCAGAGAATGGCACCCTATTCCCTATATAGTGCACTACTTTAGACCAGAGAATGGCACCCTATTCCCTATATAGTGCACTACTTTTGACCAGGGCCCATAGTGCGAATAGGGAATAGGGTGCCATTGAGGACAAAATCTATTGCTTCCTAGCTGAGTTTTTTCTGTTTCGAGGCAGCTGTAGTTTTCTCTGATTTATACTAAGCTATTACCACTGAAGGCTGATGTTAGCATGCTGTTCTGTTCTACTCTGTTCTGTTCTACTCCGTTCTGTTCTGTTCTACTCTGTTCTGTTCTGTTCTACTCTGTTCTGTTCTGCTCTACTCTGTTCTGTTCTCTTCTACTCTGTTCTCTTCTACTCTACTCTGTTCTACTCTGTTCTGTTCTACTCTACTCTGTTCTGTTCTGTTCTGTTCTACTCTGTTCTGTTCTGTTCTACTCTACTCTACACTGTTCTGTTCTACTCTGTTCTGTTCTGTTCAACTCTGTTCTGTTCTACTCTGTTCTGTTCTGTTCTGTTCTACTCTGTTCTACTCTGTTCTATTCTGTTCTGTTCTGTTCTACTCTGTTCTGTTCTGTTCTACTCTGTTGTGTTCTGTTCTACTCTGTTGTGTTCTACTCTGTTCTCTTCTGCTCTATTTAGGTAACTGTATGTTACCAAGTAAACTGTCTGTTCTGTGTTTTTGGTGGAATATATATCACATAGTAGTGTTGTACGTTTGGATCTACTGTAGTTGGTATTATCAGGATGATCTACTGTAGTTGGTATTATCAGGATGATCTACTGTAATGGGTATTATCAGGATGATCTACTGTAATGGGTATTATCAGGATGATCTACTGTAGTTGGTATTATCAGGATGATCTACTGTAGTGGGTATTATCAGGATGATCTACTGTAGTGGGTATTATCATGATGATCTACTGTAGTGGGTATTATCAGGATGATCTACTGTAGTGGGTATTATCAGGATGATCTACTGTAGTGGGTATTATCAGGATGATCTACTGTAGTGGGTATTATCAGGATGATCTACTGTAGTGGGTATTATCAGGATGATCTACTGTAGTTGGTATTATCAGGATGATCTACTGTAGTGGGTATTATCAGGATGATCTACTGTAGTTGGTATTATCAGGATGAACTACTGTAGTTGGTATTATCAGGATGATCTACTGTAGTTGGTATTATCAGGATGATCTACTGTAGTGGGTATTATCAGGATGATCTACTGTAGTGGGTATTATCAGGATGATCTACTGTAGTGGGTATTACCAGGATGATCTACTGTAGTGGGTATTATCAGGATGATCTACTGTAGTGGGTATTATCAGGATGATCTACTGTAGTGGGTATTATCAGGATGATCTACTGTAGTTGGTATTATCAGGATGATCTACTGTAGTGGGTATTATCAGGATGATCTACTGTAGTGGGTATTATCAGGATGATCTACTGTAGTGGGTATTATCAGGATGATCTACTGTAGTTGGTATTATCAGGATGATCTACTGTAGTGGGTATTATCAGGATGATCTACTGTAGTGGGTATTATCAGGATGATCTACTGTAGTGGGTATTATCAGGATGATCTACTGTAGTGGGTATTATCAGGATGATCTACTGTAGTGGGTATTATCAGGATGATCTACTGTAGTGGGTATTATCAGGATGATCTACTGTAGTGGGTATTATCAGGATGATCTACTGTAGTTGGTATTATCAGGATGATCTACTGTAGTGGGTATTATCAGGATGATCTACTGTAGTTGGTATTATCAGGATGAACTACTGTAGTTGGTATTATCAGGATGATCTACTGTAGTTGGTATTATCAGGATGATCTACTGTAGTGGGTATTATCAGGATGATCTACTGTAGTGGGTATTATCAGGATGATCTACTGTAGTGGGTATTACCAGGATGATCTACTGTAGTGGGTATTACCAGGATGATCTACTGTAGTTGGTATTATCAGGATGATCTACTGTAGTGGGTATTATCAGGATGATCTACTGTAGTTGGTATTATCAGGATGATCTACTGTAGTGGGTATTATCAGGATGATCTACTGTAGTGGGTATTATCAGGATGATCTACTGTAGTGGGTATTATCAGGATGATCTACTGTAGTTGGTATTATCAGGATGATCTACTGTAGTGGGTATTATCAGGATGATCTACTGTAGTGGGTATTATCAGGATGATCTACTGTAGTTGGTATTATCAGGATGATCTACTGTAGTGGGTATTATCAGGATGATCTACTGTAGTGTGTATTATCATGATGATCTACTGTAGTGGGTATTATCAGGATGATCTACTGTAGTGGGTATTATCAGGATGATCTACTGTAGTGGGTATTATCAGGATGATCTACTGTAGTGGGTATTATCAGGATGATTTACTGTAGTTGGTATTATCAGGATGATCTACTGTAGTGGGTATTATCAGGATGATCTACTGTAGTTGGTATTATCAGGATGAACTACTGTAGTTGGTATTATCAGGATGATCTACTGTAGTTGGTATTATCAGGATGATCTACTGTAGTGGGTATTATCAGGATGATCTACTGTAGTGGGTATTATCAGGATGATCTACTGTAGTGGGTATTATCAGGATGATCTACTGTAGTGGGTATTATCAGGATGATCTACTGTAGTGGGTATTACCAGGATTATCTACTGTAGTGGGTATTATCAGGATGATCTACTGTAGTTGGTATTATCAGGATGATCTACTGTAGTGGGTATTATCAGGATGATCTACTGTAGTGGGTATTATCAGGATGATCTACTGTAGTTGGTATTATCAGGATGATCTACTGTAGTGGGTATTATCAGGATGATCTACTGTAGTGGGTATTATCAGGATGATCTACTGTAGTGGGTATTATCAGGATGATCTACTGTAGTGGGTATTATCAGGATGATCTACTGTAGTTGGTATTATCAGGATGATCTACTGTAGTGGGTATTATCAGGATGATCTACTGTAGTGGGTATTATCAGGATGATCTACTGTAGTGGGTATTATCAGGATGATCTACTGTAGTTGGTATTATCAGGATGATCTACTGTAGTTGGTATTATCAGGATGATCTACTGTAGCTGGTATTATCAGGATGATCTACTGTAGCTGGTATTATCAGGATGATCTACTGTAGTGGGTATTATCAGGATGATCTACTGTAGTTGGTATTATCAGGATGATCTACTGTAGTGGGTATTATCAGGATGATCTACTGTAGTGGGTATTATCAAGGTTCTCTGGTAAGCTTCAATGATAATGTTAACAAACTATCTCTCTCTCTCTTTCTCTCCCCCCAGTGTGGATGAGAGAGGCCGTCTGGGGGTGATCCCCTGGGATGAACAGAGACACAGAGAGATGGACTGGTGTGAAGAGGACCAGTGCAGGTAGGACACATGCATCACTATGACATCACTGTGGCCTTGGCCAATGACCAGAAAGTCAGAGTGATATTATTAATCTATCCATCAATCAGAAGTACCCACAGCTCTGTTATTATTTCTGTTCCTCCTCTCCCAGGATGGTATTGGATCAAAATCTCCCAGACAATGCCCACTTCCTGTATGAGGATGCTCCTGATTGGCTGCGGTTCCGTACGGCCACGCCCCCTATGGACCTGCTGACTGACTGGTACCTGAGTCGTGCTCAGGACATAGACTCCTGCTCTAGACAGGTACTATTCCTCCGTGCTTGGGGGAAGGGTTTTACTGTCACACACACTGCCTGCAATAAGAACCAGGGGAAATGAATTACTGTCGCACACGTCCTCTGGACCCCTCATCCTAGTGTAGTGCAACATAACAGTGCCTTTGAGGCTGTCTGTCTTGTGGGTTGTTGTACCAGTCCTGTCTGATAGCTGTGTAGTGTTGTACCAGTCCTGTCTGATAGCTGTGTAGTGTTGTACCAGTCCTGTCTGATAGCTGTGTAGTGTTGTACCAGTCCTGTCTGACAGCTGTGTAGTGTTGTACCAGTCCTGTCTGACAGCTGTGTAGTGTTGTACCAGTCCTGTCTGACAGCTGTGTAGTGTTGTACCAGTCCTGTCTGACAGCTGTGTAGTGTTGTATCAGTCCTGTCTGATAGCTGTGTAGTGTTGTACCAGTCCTGTCTGACATTTGTGTAGTGTTGTACCAGTCCTGTCTAATAGCTGTGTAGTGTAGTGTTGTACCAGTCCTGTCTGATAGCTGTGTAGTGTAGTGTTGTACCAGTCCTTTCTGATAGCTGTGTAGTGTTGTACCAGTCCTGTCTGATAGCTGTGTAGTGTTGTACCAGTCCTGTCTGATAGCTGTGTAGTGTTGTACCAGTCCTGTCTGATAGCTGTGTAGTGTTGTACCAGTCCTGTCTGACAGCTGTGTAGTGTAGTGTTGTACCAGTCCTGTCTGATAGCTGTGTAGTGTTGTACCAGTCCTGTCTGATAGCTGTGTAGTGTAGTGTTGTACCAGTCCTGTCTGATAGCTGTGTAGTGTTGTACCAGTCCTGTCTGACAGCTGTGTAGTGTTGTACCAGTCCTGTCTGACAGCTGTGTAGTGTTGTACCAGTCCTGTCTGATAGCTGTGTAGTGTTGTACCAGTCCTGTCTGATAGCTGTGTAGTGTTGTACCAGTCCTGTCTGATAGCTGTGTAGTGTTGTACCAGTCCTGTCTGATAGCTGTGTAGTGTTGTACCAGTCCTGTCTGATAGCTGTGTAGTGTTGTACCAGTCCTGTCTGATAGCTGTGTAGTGTTGTACCAGTCCTGTCTGATAGCTGTGTAGTGTTGTACCAGTCCTGTCTGATAGCTGTGTAGTGTTGTACCAGTCCTGTCTGATAGCTGTGTAGTGTTGTACCAGTCCTGTCTGATAGCTGTGTAGTGTTGTACCAGTCCTGTCTGATAGCTGTGTAGTGTTGTACTAGTCCTGTCTGATAGCTGTGTAGTGTTGTACCAGTCCTGTCTGATAGCTGTGTAGTGTTGTACCAGTCCTGTCTGATAGCTGTGTAGTGTTGTACCAGTCCTGTCTGATAGCTGTGTAGTGTTGTACCAGTCCTGTCTGATAGCTGTGTAGTGTTGTACCAGTCCTGTCTGATAGCTGTGTAGTGTAGTGTTGTACCAGTCCTGTCTGATAGCTGTGTAGTGTAGTGTTGTACCAGTCCTGTCTGATAGCTGTGTAGTGTTGTACCAGTCCTGTCTGATAGCTGTGTAGTGTTGTACCAGTCCTGTCTGATAGCTGTGTAGTGTTGTACCAGTCCTGTCTGATAGCTGTGTAGTATTGTACCAGTCCTGTCTGATAGCTGTGTAGTGTAGTGTTGTACCAGTCCTGTCTGATAGCTGTGTAGTGTAGTGTTGTACCAGTCCTGTCTGATAGCTGTGTAGTGTTGTACCAGTCCTGTCTGATAGCTGTGTAGTGTTGTACCAGTCCTGTCTGATAGCTGTGTAGTGTTGTACCAGTCCTGTCTGATAGCTGTGTAGTGTTGTACCAGTCCTGTCTGATAGCTGTGTAGTGTTGTACCAGTCCTGTCTGATAGCTGTGTAGTGTTGTACCAGTCCTGTCTGATAGCTGTGTAGTGTTGTACCAGTCCTGTCTGATAGCTGTGTAGTGTTGAACCAGTCCTGTCTGATAGCTGTGTAGTGTAGTGTTGTACCAGTCCTGTCTGATAGCTGTGTAGTGTAGTGTTGTACCAGTCCTGTCTGATAGCTGTGTAGTGTAGTGTTGTACCAGTCCTGTCTGATAGCTGTGTAGTGTTGTACCAGTCCTGTCTGATAGCTGTGTAGTGTTGTACCAGTCCTGTCTGATAGCTGTGTAGTGTTGTACCAGTCCTGTCTGATAGCTGTGTAGTGTTGTACCAGTCCTGTCTGATAGCTGTGTAGTGTTGTACCAGTCCTGTCTGATAGCTGTGTAGTGTTGTACCAGTCCTGTCTGATAGCTGTGTAGTGTTGTACCAGTCCTGTCTGATAGCTGTGTAGTGTTGTACCAGTCCTGTCTGATAGCTGTGTAGTGTTGTACCAGTCCTGTCTGATAGCTGTGTAGTGTTGTACCAGTCCTGTCTGATAGCTGTGTAGTGTAGTGTTGTACCAGTCCTGTCTGATAGCTGTGTAGTGTAGTGTTGTACCAGTCCTGTCTGATAGCTGTGTAGTGTTGAACTTCTCTCCTCTCTCTCTTTAGTGTCAGACTGTGGTGGCCTCTCTTTATCCACAACATAAAGTGTGCCTCCCAAATGGAACCCTTTTTCCTTCCAAATTGAACCCTTTTTCCTTCCTAGTGCACTACTTTTGACCAGGGGATGCATAGCAAGTGTTCTGCCTCTCCTCTAGAGTGATGGATCTAGTCCTCTGAAGGAGGAGAGGAGAGGGGGGATGCACTCTGCTCTCCTCCTCTTGACAACTCTATCCCTTTATTTCTTCCAGATGGAGGAGAGAGTCTGAGAGGAGGAAGATGTGGCTAGTATCCTGTCTACCTTTTTCCTCCTCTCTCTTCTTCCTCTCCTCCTCCTCCTCCTCTCTCTGCTTCCTCTCCTCCTCCTCCCCTCTCTGCTTCCTCTCCTCCAACTCCTCCTCCTCCTCCTCCTCCTCCTCCAGCCCTCCTTTCTCTGAGTGGAGGGGGATCGCAATGTGATTCCTGATAAAATCAGTTTCTTTGTTCTTCTGCTGAGCAATGAGCTCTCTCCCTCATCCTGTTTTAATTGGTGGGCGTCTCTCTCTTCATGCATTACTACGGTACCCCCACCCCCTACCTCCCTACCTCTCCCCTCCACACCTCCCCTACCCTCCACACCCCCCTACCTCCCTCCACACCCCCCTACCTCCCCCTACCCCCTACCCCCTCCACACCCCCTACCCCTCCACCCCCCACCCCCTCCACACCTCCCTACCTCCCTACCACCCCTCCACACCTCCCTACCCCCTCCACACCCCCCTACCTCCCCTCCACACCCCCCTACCCCCCTCCACACCCCCACCCCTCCACACCCCCCTACCCCCTCCACACCTCCCTACCTCCCTACCACCCCTCCACACCCCCCTACCCCCCTCCACACCTCTCCCTACACCCTCCACACCTCCCTACCACCCCTCCACACCTCCCTACACCCCTCCACACCTCCCTACCCCCTCCACACCTCCACACCTCCCTCCACACCTCCCTACACCCCTCCACACCTCCCTACACCCTCCACACCTCCCTACCCCCCTCCACACCTCCTACCCCCTCCACACCTCCCTACCCCCTCCACCTCCCCTACCTCCCCTCCACACCTCCCTCCCCACCTCCCCCCAACCTCCCTCCACTCCACACCCCCCTCCCTACCTCCCCTCTCCACTCCACACCCCCCTACCCCCTCCACACCTCCCTACCCTCCCCACTCCACACCTCCCTACCCCCACACTCCCCTACCCCCTCCACACCTCCCTACCTCCCTACCCCCCACACCTCCACACCTCCCTCCACACCTCCCTCCCTACCTCCCACCCCCTCCACCTCCCCCGCCCCCCACCCCCTCCACCTCCCCCGCCCCCACCCCCCTCCACACCTCCCTACCTCCCCTCCACACTTCCCTCCCCCCTCCACACCTCCCTACCTACCTTCCCACTCCACACCTCCCTACCCCTCCTCCACACCTCCCTGCAGGTGTTCTGTTCTCTGATTGGATGTCCTGTCTGTCCATCAGGTGGACTGTGCACTGTCATTGGTGCGTCTGGGGAAGGAGCGGGATATCCCGGGGTTGGAGCGGCTGTGTGATGACCTGGTAACCTTGGAGACGTTGGTGTACGAAACGGCGTGCGAGCTCAGCCTGACACTAAGGGACTTGCAGCATCTCAGTGACATCGACAAGCTCCGCCTCCTCATGAAGAACGTACGTACATGCCGTGTGTGTGTGTGTGTGTGTGTGTGTGTGTGTGTGTGTGTGTCTGATTGTTCCTCTGTGTACCAAGTCTTTGAGTAGGAGTCTTCTAGATGGCTTTCATCTCCCCAACTCCTGACACCCAAATCCACCTCTAGCCCCTAGACACTTCCATCCTTCCCCAGTCCTCTCAGATCTACACAAGAGCATGTAGTGCACTACTTCTGACCAGGGCCCATAGGCCCATAGAGCTCTGGTCTAAAGTAGTGCACTATTAAGGGAATAGGGAGCTATTTGTGACTCAGCCACTGACTACCTGTACTGTGCATCTGTCTTTGCCTTCCCCCTTCCAGTCCAGTGCAGAGCGCTATGTTAAAGATGTGTTCCAGTGGATGGTTCCCTTCCTGCATCGCTGTGAGAAACAGAGCTGTGGCGCTAGTGAGGCCCTGCTGAGAGAACACCTGGTGACCCTCTCTCTGCAAGATCTCTCTCTACCTCTGGCCGTCTTCCAGCACTCCAAACCTGACGTTAGTGTACACACACAACACTCAGAGACCTGTCGTCCTTAGCAGTGCCCTAGAGGGTTATGGTTAGTGCCCTAGAGGGTTATGGTTAGTGCCCTATAGGGTTATGGTTAGTGCCCTAGAGGGTTATGGTTAGTACCCTAGAGGGTTATGGTTAGTACCCTAGAGGGTTATGGTTAGTACCCTAGAGGGTTATGGTTAGTGCCCTAGAGGGTTATGGTTAGTGCCCTAGAGGGTTATGGTTAGTGCCCTAGAGGGTTATGGTTAGTGCCCTAGAGGGTTATGGTTAGTGCCCTAGAGGGTTATGGTTAGTGCCCTAGAGGGTTATGGTTAGTGCCCTAGAGGGTTATGGTTAGTACCCTAGAGGGTTATGGTTAGTGCCCTAGAGGGTTATGGTTAGTACCCTAGAGGGTTATGGTTAGTGCCCTAGAGGGTTATGGTTAGTGCCCTAGAGAGTTATGGTTAGTACCCTAGAGGGTTATGGTTAGTGCCCTAGAGGGTTATGGTTAGTGCCCTAGAGGGTTATGGTTAGTACCCTAGAGGGTTATGGTTAGTGCCCTAGAGGGTTATGGTTAGTACCCTAGAGGGTTATGGTTAGTGCCCTAGAGGGTTATGGTTAGTGCCCTAGAGGGTTATGGTTAGTGCCCTAGAGGGTTATGGTTAGTGCCCTAGAGGGTTATGGTTAGTGCCCTAGAGGGTTATGGTTAGTGCCCTAGAGGGTTATGGTTAGTACCCTAGAGGGTTATGGTTAGTACCCTAGAGGGTTATGGTTAGTGCCCTAGAGGGTTATGGTTAGTACCCTAGAGGGTTATGGTTAGTGCCCTAGAGGGTTATGGTTAGTACCCTAGAGGGTTATGGTTAGTGCCCTAGAGGGTTATGGTTAGTACCCTAGAGGGTTATGGTTAGTGCCCTAGAGGGTTATGGTTAGTGCCCTAGAGGGTTATGGTTAGTGCCCTAGAGGGTTATGGTTAGTGCCCTAGAGGGTTATGGTTAGTGCCCTAGAGGGTTATGGTTAGTGCCCTAGAGGGTTATGGTTAGTGCCCTAGAGGGTTATGGTTAGTGCCCTAGAGGGTTATGGTTAGTGCCCTAGAGGGTTATGGTTAGTACCCTAGAGGGTTATGGTTAGTGCCCTAGAGGGTTATGGTTAGTGCCCTAGAGGGTTATGGTTAGTGCCCTAGAGGGTTATGGTTAGTGCCCTAGAGGGTTATGGTTAGTGCCCTAGAGGGTTATGGTTAGTGCCCTAGAGGGTTATGGTTAGTGCCCTAGAGGGTTATGGTTAGTGCCCTAGAGGGTTATGGTTAGTGCCCTAGAGGGTTATGGTTAGTGCCCTAGAGGGTTATGGTTAGTGCTCTAGAGGGTTATGGTTAGTGCCCTAGAGGGTTATGGTTAGTGCCCTAGAGGGTTATGGTTAGTGCCCTAGAGGGTTATGGTTAGTACCCTAGAGGGTTATGGTTAGTGCCCTAGAGGGTTATGGTTAGTGCCCTAGAGGGTTATGGTTAGTGCCCTAGAGGGTTATGGTTAGTGCCCTAGAGGGTTGTGGTTAGTGCCCTAGAGGGTTATGGTTAGTGCCCTAGAGGGTTATGGTTAGTGCCCTAGAGGGTTATGGTTAGTGCCCTAGAGGGTTATGGTTAGTGCCCTAGAGGGTTATGGTTAGTGCCCTAGAGGGTTATGGTTAGTGCCCTAGAGGGTTATGGTTAGTGCCCTAGAGGGTTATGGTTAGTGCCCTAGAGGGTTATGGTTAGTGCCCTAGAGGGTTATGGTTAGTACCCTAGAGGGTTATGGTTAGTGCCCTAGAGGGTTATGGTTAGTGCCCTAGAGGGTTATGGTTAGTGCCCTAGAGGGTTATGGTTAGTGCCCTAGAGGGTTATGGTTAGTGCCCTAGAGGGTTATGGTTAGTGCCCTAGAGGGTTATGGTTAGTGCCCTAGAGGGTTATGGTTAGTACCCTAGAGGGTTATGGTTAGTGCCCTAGAGGGTTATGGTTAGTACCCTAGAGGGTTATGGTTAGTGCCCTAGAGGGTTATGGTTAGTGCCCTAGAGGGTTATGGTTAGTGCCCTAGAGGGTTATGGTTAGTACCCTAGAGGGTTATGGTTAGTGCCCTAGAGGGTTATGGTTAGTGCCCTAGAGGGTTATGGTTAGTGCCCTAGAGGGTTATGGTTAGTGCCCTAGAGGGTTATGGTTAGTGCCCTAGAGGGTTATGGTTAGTACCCTAGAGGGTTATGGTTAGTGCCCTAGAGGGTTATGGTTAGTACCCTAGAGGGCAGGGGTATTCAACCGGTCGGCCGCGGAGGTAAATAATATATATATATGTACACTACCGGTCAAAAGTTTAGAACACCTACTCATTCCAGAGTTTTTCTTTATTTTTTACTGTTTTCTACATTGTAGAATAATAGTGAAGACATCAAAACTATGAAATAACACATATGGAATCATGTAGTAACCAAAAAAGTGTTAAACAAGTCAAGATATATTTTATATTTGAGATTTTTCAAAGTAGCCACCCTTTGCCTTGATGACAGCTTTGCACACGTCTTACTTATCAAAACAGAGCTAGAATCATTACAAAGAAATGACTGATGATGATGATGGTGTGTGGTCCTGTCAGAGCCAGCAGAAGGTGCTTGGGGACCCAGACCAGCTGATGACTGTAGCGTTGGAGTGTATCTACGGCTGTGAGAGAGATGATCAGCTCGCCCTCTGTTACGACATCCTGGAATGTCTTCCTCAGAGGGGCTACGGGTGAGACACAAACTCCGCCTCTCATCAGAGAGAGAGAGAGAGAGAGAGAGAGAGAGAGAGAGAGAGAGAGAGAGAGAGAGAGAGAGAGAGAGAGAGAGAGAGAGAGAGAGAGAGAGAGAGAGAGAGAGAGAGAGAGAGAGAGAGAGAGAGAGAGAGAGCTGCACTTCCTAACCTCCTGCCAAATGTATGACCATATTAGAGACACATATTTCCCTCAGATTACAGCGATCCACAAAGAATTCGAAAACAAACCAAATTTTGATAAACTCCCTTATCTACTGGGTGAAAAACCACAGTGTGCCATCACAGCAGCAAGATTTGTGACCTGTTGCCACAAGAAAAGGGCAACCAGTGAAGAACAAACACCATTGTAAATACAACCCATATTTATGTTTAATTATTTTCCCATTTGTACTTTAACTATTTGCACATTGTTACAACACTGTATATATACATAATATGACATTTGAAATGTCTTTATTGTTTTGGAACTTCTGAGTGTAATGTTTACTGTTAATATTTATTGTTTATTTCACTTTTGTTTACTATCTACTTCACTTGCTTTGGCAATGTTAACATACGTTTCCCATGACAATAAAGCCCTTAAATTGAATTGAAATTGAATTGAGAGAGAGAGAGAGAGAGAGAGAGAGAGAGAGAGAGAGAGAGAGAGAGAGAGAGAGAGAGAGAGAGAGAGAGAGAGAGAGAGAGAGAGAGAGAGAGAGAGAGAGAGAGAGAGAGAGAGAGAGAGAGAGAGAGAGAGAGAGAGAGAGAGAGAGAGAGAGAGATGCACTGTTTGCCCAGAGCCTATAGGAACGTACCCTAACTCTCTGTCTGTTTTCCTTTAGACCGGAGACGCACATCACCGCATCTCTCCACGATCAGGTGGACAAACTGGAAAAACACCTCAGGTAACACACACCTCAGGTAACATACACACAGCTCAGGTAACACACACCTCAGGTAACATACACACAGCTCAGGTAACACACACTCACAGCTCAGTTAACACACACAGCTCAGGTAACACTAACACACCTGTGAACCTATTGCCTGACGGTAAAAACTATGGCAAACCAGTATTTCTTGGTTAGAGTCAGTGTTAATTTATATTTCTGAATTGGTTCAAATGTGGTTTATGGTTAGAGTCTGTGTTAGATTTTGGCTAGTCGGGCTGAAATGAATAAAGAAAAAGATGGTTAACATTAATGAACAGGATTTACATGAACCTTACAAGCAGCATGTTGCTTTATGCCTGGTTGGTCTGTTCTACCTGCACTATTTCTAGGCTTCCTGTTCTTAAGTTTCGTTTTTTGCGTCTTACTTTTGGTTTTGTACACCAGCTTCAAACAAATGACAATAAAATAATTTTGATGATGGAAAATGTATTTCTCAGCGGTTTAGATGGTCCGATGACTACACAATGACTACTTGTTTAGTCACGTATTGTAAACTGTATTCCTGGTTCTGCATCAGTCAATGGGATGTGAGGGTTCAAGCCCTGGTTGGGTTTCCAGAATAGGTTTAGCTTTCACCAGAGCTGAATATAGTGGTTTCAGGGTGGGCTGGCTTGTTTCCCTATACCTGTCACTGTGGTCCTGGGGCTTGGACCCGCTACTCACACAGGTCCAGGATTTCTTTCAGTCAGGGCTTGACACATGCTGTAAGATGAGAGTATGAAACGCTCCAGGATCCAGATATGTGAAAGCACCCTGAGTAATCCCCCCCCCCCCCACACACACACACACACACTCTCACACGCACACACACACACTCTCACACACACACACACACACACACACACACACACCCACCCAGGGATGAAAGGGGTGTAAATGTGTGTGTGCTCCTGAATAAACCTTGTTATCCTGCCGCCGCTCCGCTCGCTGTCGTATAAATCCTACGCCGTCTCTCACACAGCACCTGTTTACTATGATAATGAGGTCTGGCAGAGAGAGAACATCTGTAGAGGTGTGACCCTGATGAGACTGCTGCTATGTTAATCCTCCCTCCTTATCTCCTCCCTCCCTCCCTCCCTCCCTCCCTCCCTCCCTCCCTCTCACTCCCTTCCCTCCCTCCCTCCCTCCCTCTCTATCTCCCTCCCTCCCTCCCCCATCCCTCCCCTCCTCCCTCCCTCCCTCCCTCCCTCCCTCCCTCCCTCCCTCCCTCCCTCCCTCCCTCCCTCCTCCCTCCCTCCCCCATCCCTCCCTCCCTCCCTCCCCATCCCTCCTCCCTCCCTCCCCTCCCCCCTCCCTCCCCTCCCTCCTCCCTCCCTCCCTCCCTCCTCCCTCCCTCCCTCCCTCCCCTCCTCCTCCCTCCCTCCCTCCCTCCCTCCCTCCTCCTCCCCATCCCTCCCCTCCTCCCTCCCCCATCCCTCCCTCCCTCCCTCCTCCCTCCCTCCCTCCCCATCCCTCCCCTCCTCCCTCTCTCCCCCTCCCCCCTCCCTCCCCCCAGTGTAGTGGAGGTGTTGGAGAAGCATGGTCTTCAGAAGCCTATATCCTATGTGAGGAGCAGCCAGACCAATACAGAAGAAGCCCATGCTCTCATGGTGAAACTCTGCAGACACACCGGGCGTAGGTAGGACACACACAAACATACCGTTGGTCCTTTTCCTTCAGTGTATGTGTCTGTCTGATTGATCTATTGATTGGTTGATTGATTGATTGATCTATTGATTGATGAACTGATTGATTAACGTATTGCTCCAGGACCCCCCTGTCAGTGAAGTCTGTGTGGAGAGGTCTACTACAGATGAATATATTGACTGATTGGTTAAGTAATTGATTATATTGATATTTGTGTCCAGGACCCCCCCTGTCAGTGAGTCTGTGTGGAGAAGTCTCCTACAGGACCTGCTGGACATGCAACACAACGTATACACCTGTCTCCAACCTGACACCTGTCACCAGGTAACACACACACCTGTCTCCAACCTGACACCTGTCACCAGGTAACACACACACCTGTCTCCAACCTGACACCTGTCACCAGGTAACACACACACCTGTCTCCAACCTGACACCTGTCACCAGGTAACACACACCTGTCTCCAACCTGACACCTGTCACCAGGTAACACACACACCTGTCTCAACCTGACACCTGTCACCAGGTAACACACACACCTGTCTCCAACCTGACACCTGTCACCAGGTAACACACACACCTGTCTCCAACCTGACACCTGTCACCAGGTAACACACACACCTGTCTCCAACCTGACACCTGTCACCAGGTAACACACACACCTGTCTCCAACCTGACACCTGTCACCAGGTAACACACACACCTGTCTCTACCTGACACCTGTCACCAGGTAACACACACACCTGTCTCCAACCTGACACCTGTCACCAGGTAACACACACACCTGTCTCAACCTGACACCTGTCACCAGGTAACACACACACCTGTCTCCAACCTGACACCTGTCACCAGGTAAACACACACACCTGTCTCAACCTGACACCTGTCACCAGGTAACACACACACCTGTCTCCAACCTGACACCTGTCACCAGGTAACACACACACCTGTCTCCAACCAGACACCTGTCACCAGGTAACACACACACCTGTCTCCAACCTGACACCTGTCACCAGGTAACACACACACCTGTCTCCAACCTGACACCTGTCACCAGGTAACACACACACCTGTCTCCAACCTGACACCTGTCACCAGGTAACACACACACCTGTCTCCAACCTGACACCTGTCACCAGGTAACACACACACCTGTCTCCAACCTGACACCTGTCACCAGGTAACACACACACCTGTCTCCAACCAGACACCTGTCACCAGGTAACACACACACCTGTCTCCAACCTGACACCTGTCACCAGGTAACACACACACCTGTCTCCTACCTGACACCTGTCACCAGGTAACACACACACCTGTCTCCAACCAGACACCTGTCACCAGGTAACACACACACCTGTCTCCAACCAGACACCTGTCACCAGGTAACACACACACCTGTCTCCAACCAGACACCTGTCACCAGGTAACACACACACCTGTCTCCAACCAGACACCTGTCACCAGGTAACACACACATGCACACCTGTCTCCAACCAGACACCTGTCACCAGGTAACACACACACCTGTCTCCAACCAGACACCTGTCACCAGGTAACACACACATGCACACCTGTCTCCAACCAGACACCTGTCACCAGGTAACACACACATGCACACCTGTCTCCAACCAGACACCTGTCACCAGGTAACACACACACCTGTCTCCAACCTGACACCTGTCACCAGGTAACACACACACCTGTCTCCAACCAGACACCTGTCACCAGGTAACACACACATGCACACCTGTCTCCAACCAGACACCTGTCACCAGGTAACACACACATGCACACCTGTCTCCAACCTGACACCTGTCACCAGGTAACACACACACCTGTCTCCAACCTGACACCTGTCACCAGGTAACACACACACCTGTCTCCAACCTGACACCTGTCACCAGGTAACACACACACCTGTCTCCAACCTGACACCTGTCACCAGGTAACACACACACCTGTCTCCAACCTGACACCTGTCACCAGGTAACACACACACCTGTCTCCAACCAGACACCTGTCACCAGGTAACACACACACCTGTCTCCAACCAGACACCTGTCACCAGGTAACACACACACCTGTCTCCAACCAGACACCTGTCACCAGGTAACACACACACCTGTCTCCAACCAGACACCTGTCACTAGGTAACACACACACCTGTCTCCAACCAGACACCTGTCACCAGGTAACACACACACCTGTCTCCAACCTGACACCTGTCACCAGGTAACACACACACCTGTCTCCAACCTGACACCTGTCACCAGGTAACACACACACCTGTCTCCAACCAGACACCTGTCACCAGGTAACACACACATGCACACTATTAACTATTACAGCAATAGGAAATTCCCTCTTGGGCCGAGGGTGATTTTAAGTCTAAGGCAGGGATACTTCATCATGAGACCATGAGTCCAATTGACCTCTTGGACCGAGGGTGAAGACAGGGATACTTCATCATGAGACCATGAGTCCAATTGACCTCTTGGACCGAGGGTGAAGACAGGGATACTTCATCATGAGACCATGAGTCCAATTGACCTCTTGGACCGAGGGTGAAGACAGGGATACTTCATCATGAGACCATGAGTCCAATTGACCTCTTGGACCGAGGGTGAAGACAGGGATACTTCATCATTAGTACAACTCTCCACCACTACATCTATTAAACCACCACTACATCTATTAAACCACCACTACATCTATTAAACTGCCACTACATCTATTAAACTGCCACTACATCTATTAAACCACCACTACATCTATTAAACCACCACTACATCTATTAAACCACCACTACATCTATTAAACCACCACTACATCTATTAAACCACCACTACATCTATTAAACCACCACTACATCTATTAAACCACCACTACGTCTATTAAACCACCACTACGTCTATTAAACCACCACTACATCTATTAAACCATCACTACGTCTATTAAACCATCACTACGTCTATTAAACCACCACTACGTCTATTAAACCACCACTACATCTATTAAACCACCACTACATCTATTAAACCACCACTACATCTATTAAACCACCACTACATCTATTAAACCACCACTACATCTATTAAACCACCACTACATCTATTAAACCACCACTACATCTATTAAACCACCACTACATCTATTAAACCACCACTACGTCTATTAAACCACCACTACATCTATTAAACCATCACTACATCTATTAAACCATCACTACATCTATTAAACCACCACTACGTCTATTAAACCACCACTACATCTATTAAACCACCACTACATCTATTAAACCACCACTACGTCTATTAAACCACCGCTACATCTATTAAACCACCACTACATCTATTAAACCACCACTACATCTGTTAAACCACCACTACATCTATTAAACCACCACTGTTATTAAACCACCACTACATCTATTAAACCACCACTACATCTATTAAACCACCACTGTTATTAAACCACCACTACATCTATTAAACCACCACTACATCTATTAAACCACCGCTACATCTATTAAACCACCGCTACGTCTATTAAACCACCACTACGTCTATTAAACCACCGCTTTGTTATTAAACCACCGCTTTGTTATTAAACCACCACTACATCTATTAAACCACCACTACATCTATTAAACCACCACTACGTCTATTAAACCACCACTACATCTATTAAACCACCACTACGTCTATTAAACCACCACTACGTCTATTAAATCTATTAAACCACCACTATGTTTATTAAGACCTAGACAACCAGGTGAGGGGAGTTCCTCACTAAGACCTAGACAACCAGGTGAGGGGAGTTCCCTACTAAGACCTAGACAACCAGGTGAGGGGAGTTCCTCACTAAGACCTAGACAACCAGGTGAGGGGAGTTCCCTACTAAGACCTAGACAACCAGGTGAGGGGAGTTCCTTACTAAGACCTAGACAACCAGGTGAGGGGAGTTCCTTACTAAGACCTAGACAACCAGGTGAGGGGAGTTCCTTACTAAGACCTAGACAACCAGGTGAGGGGAGTTCCTTACTAAGATCTAGACAACCAGGTGAGGGGAGTTCCTTACTAAGACCTAAACAACCAGGTGAGGGGAGTTCCTTACTAAGACCTAGACAACCAGGTGAGGGGAGTTCCTTACTAAGACCTAGACAACCAGGTGAGGGGAGTTCCTTACTAAGACCTAGACAACCAGGTGAGGGGAGTTCCTTACTAAGACCTAGACAACCAGGTGAGGGAGTTCCTTACTAAGACCTAGACAACCAGGTGAGGGAGTTCCTTACTAAGACCTAGACAACCAGGTGAGGGGAGTTCCTTACTAAGATCTAGACAACCAGGTGAGGGAGTTCCTTACTAAGACCTAGACAACCAGGTGAGGGAGTTCCTTACTAAGACCTAGACAACCAGGTGAGGGAGTTCCTTACTAAGACCTAGACAACCAGGTGAGGGAGTTCCTTACGCAAGACCTAGACAACCAGGTGAGGGGGAGTTCCTTACTAAGATCTAGACAACCAGGTGAGGGGAGTTCCTTACTAAGACCTAGACAACCAGGTGAGGGGAGTTCCTTACTAAGACCTAGACAACCAGGTGAGGGGAGTTCCTTACTAAGACCTAGACAACCAGGTGAGGGGAGTTCCTTACTAAGACCTAGACAACCAGGTGAGGGGAGTTCCTTACTAAGACCTAGACAACCAGGTGAGGGAGTTCCTTACTAAGACCCTAGACAACCAGGTGAGGGAGTTCCTTACTAAGACCTAGACAACCAGGTGAGGGGAGTTCCTTACTAAGACCTAGACAACCAGGTGAGGGGAGTTCCTTACTAAGACCTAGACAACCAGGTGAGGGGAGTTCCTTACTAATATATTTCCCTGTCTCCCCTCCCTGCCAGATATTCGTGGAGTCGTTGCTGTGTAGTAGCCGTGTGGAGAACATAGTGCTGGCCGGGCAGCTGGTGCACTGTTCAGCGGTCAGCCAGGATGTGGTTCCGGTCAGTGTGTCATTCCGAGACCGGGGTCGCGGCGGGGTCAGCACTAGGGTCAAGTACCACACAGCTGTGGAGCTGGTTCTGGCCGCTGCCAGGGAATACTTCAACTCCTCCACCACCCTCACCGACCCCTGTATGGACCTGGCACGGTGAGGGGGGTTGTGTGGTCTTTTGCAGGGTTTTGAAGACGTGTGTTAATGCTTGTTATATATCTCTGAAGGACGGTGTGTGTGCCGCCAGGTAGGGGGACTGGAACAGGAATTGGGACGTCACTCTTGTATAGTAACCAATGGAACGCCCCCTTCTCTCTCACAGACACAACCCTTCCTCCTGGTGAACAGACTCCCTTTCCCTCTCCTCTCCTCTCCTACCCGCTCCTCTCCCCTCCTCTCCTACCCGCTCCTCTCCTCTCCTACCCGCTCCTCTCCTCTCCCCTCCTCTCCTCTCCTCTCCTCTCCTCTCCTCTCCTCTCCTCTCCTCTCCTCTCCTCTCCTCTCCTCTCCTATCCTCTCCTCTCCCTCCTCTCCTACCGCTCCTCTCCCTCTCCCTCCTCTCCCTCTCCTCTCCCTCCTCTCCTACCCCCCCTCTCTCTCTCCTCTCCTCTCCTCTCCTCTCCTCTCCTACCCGCTCCTCTCCTCTCCTCTCCTACCGCTCCTCTCCTCTCCCCTCCTCTCCCGCTCCTCTCCCCTCCTCTCCTACCCGCTCCTCTCCTCTCCCCTCCTCTCCTCTCCCTCCTCTCCTACCCGCCCCTCTCCTCTCCCCTCCTCTCCTCTCCTCTCCTCTCCTCTCCTACCGCTCCTCTCCTCTCCTCTCCTACCTCTCCTCTCCTCTCCCCCTCCTCTCCTACCCGCTCCTCTCCCTCCTCCTCCTACCCGCCCCTCTCCTCTCCCTCCTCTCCTCTCCTCTCCTCTCCTCTCCTCTCCTCTCCTCTCCTACCCATCCTCTCCTCTCCTCTCCTACCCGCTCCTCTCCTCTCCTCTCCTACCCGCTCCTCTCCTCTCCCTCCTCTCCTCCCGCTCCTCTCCTCTCCCCTCCTCTCCTACCGCTCCTCTCCTCTCCTCCTCTCCTACCGCCCTCTCCTCTCCCCTCCTCTCCTACCCGCTCCTCTCCTCTCCCCTCCTCTCCTACCCCCCTCTCCTCTCCTCTCCTACCCCCCCTCTCCTCTCCCTCCTCTCCTCCCCCCTCTCCTCTCCCCTCCTCTCCTCTCCTCTCCCCCTCCTCTCCTCTCCTCTCCTCTCCTCTCCTCTCCTACCCCTCCTCTCCTCTCCTCTCCTACCCGCTCCTCTCCCTCCTCTCCTACCGCTCCTCTCCTCTCCTCTCCCTACTCCGCCCTCTCCTCTCCTCTCCTCTCCTCTCCTACCCGCTCCTCTCCTCTCCTCTCCTACCCGCTCCTCTCCTCTCCCCTCCTCTCCTACCCTCTCCTCTCCTCTCCTCTCCTCTCCTCTCCTACCCGCTCCTCTCCTCTCCCTCCTCTCCTACCCCTCCTCTCCTCTCCCTCCTCTCCTCTCCTCTCCCCTCCTCTCCCTACCCGCCCCTCTCCCCTCTCCTCTCCTCTCCTCTCCTCTCCTACCCGCTCCTCTCCTCTCCTCTCCTACCCGCTCCTCTCCTCTCCCTCCTCTCCTACCCGCTCCTCTCCCTCCTCTCCTACCGCCCCTCTCCTCTCCTCTCCCTCCTCTCCTCTCCTCTCCTCTCCTCCTCTCCTCTCCTCTCCTCTCCTCTCCCTCTCCTCTCCTCTCCTCTCCTCTCCTACCCGCTCCTCTCCTCTCCTCTCCTACCCGCTCCTCTCCTCTCCTACCCGCTCCTCTCCTCTCCCCTCCTCTCTACCGCTCCTCTCCTCTCCTCTCCTACCCGCTCCTCTCCTCTCCTCTCCTACCGCTCCTCTCCTCTCCCTCCTCTCCTACCCGCTCCTCTCCTCTCCCTCCTCTCCTACCCGCCCCTCTCCTCTCTCCCTCCTCTCCTACCCGCTCCTCTCCTCTCCCTCCCTCCTACCCGCCCCTCTCCTCTCCTCTCCTGCCCCCTCTCCTCTCCCTCCTCTCCTCCCCCCCTCTCCCTCTCCCTCCTCTCTCCTCTCTCTCCTCTCCTCTCCTCGTCCTCTCCTCTCCTCTCCTACCCGCTCCTCTCCCTCTCCCTCCTCTCTACCCGCTCCTCTCCCTCTCCTCTCCTCTCCTCTCCTCTCCTCCCTACCCGCTCCTCTCCTCTCCTCTCCTCTCCTCTCCTCTCCTCTCCTCTCCTCTCCTACCCGCTCCTCTCCTCTCCTCTCCTACCCGCTCCTCTCCTCTCCCCTCCTCTCCTACCCGCTCCTCTCCTCTCCTCTCCTCTCCTCTCCTCTCCCCTCCTCTCCTATCCACTCCTCTCCTCTCCTCTCCTCTCCTACCCGCCCCTCTCCTCTCCCCTCCTCTCCTACCCGCCTCTCCCTCCTCTCCTCTCCTCTCCTCTCCTCTCCTCTCCTCTCCTACCCGCTCCTCTCCTCTCCGCTCCTCTCCTACCCGTTCCTCTCCTCTCCCCTCCTCTCCTACCCGCTCCTCTCCCCTCCTCTCCTACCCGCTCTTCTCCCCTCCTCTCCTACCCGCTCTTCTCCTCTCCTCTCCTTTCCTCTCCTCTCGTCAGTAGAAATGTTTCATAAGCAGTATTTAAGCAGCTGATCTCATCCGAGCCTGGTCAAACATAGTGCACTATATATGGAATAGGGTGCTATTTGGGACGTGGCCATAGAAGCTGGGTGAATAAGCAGAAAGACGATGTTCAGAGCTTACATCTTAGAAGTGTGTGGTGTTGTACTGTTACCTCTTCTGTCTCTTAATTTATTTATTTAAAGTTTTATTTCACCTTTATTTAACCAGGTAAGCCAGTTGAGAACAAGTTCTCATTTACAACTCACTGGTTTATATATTTAATTTAGTTTTTCTTTATTCTGTTTATTTTTTTCTTCTACAATCTGTTTCTAAAGTTTGGGGTTTATTCTGCAAACCTCAGAAAATATGATTTGACATTTGATTGGTTGTTGTGTGTTTCAGGACATCTCTGATTGGTTGTTGTGTATTTTAGGATGTCTCTGATTGGCTGTTGTGTGTTTCAGGGCGTATCTGATTGGTTGTTGTGTGTTTCAGGGCATGTCTCCAGCTGATCTCAGACTGTCCACCTGCGGTTCAGGAGGAGATGGATATCATCAGTGCCCTCTGTATGCTGGAGGACTTCAACGTCAAAATACTACCACTACAAGGTACTGTTAAAATACTACCACTACAAGGTACTACTGTTAAAATACTACCACTACAAGGTACTACTGTTAAAATACTACCACTACAAGGTACTGTTAAAATACTACCACTACAAGGTACTGTTAAAATACTACCACTACAAGGTACTGTTAAAATACTACCACTACAAGGTACTGTTAAAATACTACCACTACAAGGTACTACTGTTAAAATACTACCACTACAATGTACTACTGTTAAAATACTACCACTACAAGGTACTGTTAAAATACTACCACTACAAGGTACTACTGTTAAAATACTACCACTACAAGGTACTACTGTTAAAATACTACCACTACAAGGGTGCTGTTAAAATACTACCACTAAAGGTGCTGTTAAAATACTACCACTACAAGGTACTGTTAAAATACTACCACTACAAGGTACTGTTAAAATACTACCACTACAAGGTACTGTTAAAATACTACCACTACAAGGTACTACTGTTAAAATACTACCAATACAAGGTACTGTCAAAATACTACCACTACAAGGTACTGTTAAAATACTACCAATACAAGGTACTGTTAAAATACTACCAATACAAGGTACTGTTAAAATACTACCAATACAAGGTACTGTTAAAATACTACCAATACAAGGTACTGTTAAAATACTACCACTACAAGGTACTGTTAAAATACTACCACTACAAGGTACTGTTAAAATACTACCACTACAAGGTACTGTTAAAATACTACCACTACAAGGTACTGTTAAAATACTACCACTACAAGGTACTACTGTTAAAATACTACCACTACAAGGTACTACTGTTAAAATACTACCACTACAAGGTACTGTTAAAATACTACCACTACAAGGTACTGTTAAAATACTACCTCTATAATGTACTACTGTTAAAATATTACCCTAGAATCATTAGATCACTTGTTTTGGTACTGTCCATATGTAGCTTGTTTTTGGTCGCAGGTTCAGAAATGGCTGAAAAATTGCAAATAGTATTGCTGGGTGATTTGAAAAGTCATAGTCAATCGATCAATAATATAATACTTTTACCAAAAATGTTTATCTTTAATTTACAGTCTGTAGAAACTATGAGAATGGAAAGGTTCAGAACTTTTGTGAAACAACACAGTGGTAAAATGTACGGCAGCTAGAAATCAACACTGGATTGTTTTCAGAGATAGATGGGAGGGGTTGAGGGGAGCTGAAGGCGGGGACTGGACGGTCTTCAGAGATAGATGGGAGGGGTTGAGGGGAGCTGAAGGCTGGGACTGAAAACAAACAAAAGATAACTCATGTAAAATATACTGTGTCCGTAAAATGTATAAACTGGAAGTAGAAGCCCAAGTGTTGTTATCCATTAGATTACTCGAATTAGGGGAGGGGTGGTATGGTTAGGGGGAAATAATAAAGAAGGAAAATATAGTTTAAAAAATACATATTTAAAATAATATATAATGTATTTACAAAACATGAATGTATGGGGGATTGGAAATGATGGGGTAATTACACTGATAGAAACCACAATCTATCTGCAATATTAAAGATGATCTACCCCATACAAAATAAAAGTATACATGTATACATACATATAAACAGTGCCTTCGGAAAGTATTCAGACCCCCTCTCTCCCTCCCCTCCCGGAGGACCTGAGCCCTAGGACCATGCCTCAGGACTACCTGGCCTGATGACTCCTGGCTGTCCCCAGTCCACCTGGTCGTGCTGCTGATCCAGTTTCCACTCTTCTGCCTGCGGCTATGGAACCCTGACCTGTTCACCGGATGTGCTACCTTGTCCCAGACCTGCTGTTTTCAACTCTCTCTCTCTACCGCACCTGCTATTTCAACCTCTAAATGTCCGGCTATGAAAAGCCAAGTGACCTTTACTCCTGATGTACTGACCTGTTGCAACCTCTACAACCAGTGATTATTATTTGACCCTGCTGGTCATTTATGAACGTTTTAACATTTTGGAGAAAAGGCTGGCCTTAATGGCCATGTACTGTTAAAATCTCCACCCAGCACAGCCAGAAGAGGACTGGCCACCCCTCAGAGCCTGGTTCCTCTCTAGGTTTCTTCCTAGGTTTCTGCCTTTCTAGGGAGTTTTTCCTATCCACTGTGCTTCTCCATCTGCATTGCTTGCTGTTTGGGGTTTTAGGCTGGGTTTCTGTATAGCACTTTGTGACATCTGCTGATGTAAAAAGGGCTTTATAAATAAAATGTGATTGATTTATTGACTTTTTCCACATTTTGTTATGATACAGCCTTATTCTAAAATGTATAAAAAAAAAAAAAATAACATCCTCAGCAATCTACACACAATGCTCCATAATGACAAAGCAAAAACTGAATGTTAGACATTTTTGCAAATTTAGCAAAACAGAAATACCTTATTTACATGACTATTCAGACCCTTTGCTATGAGACTCGAAATTGAGCTCGGATGCATCCTGTTTCCATTGATCATCCTTGAGATGTTTCTACAACTTGATTGGACATGATTTGGAAAGGCACACACCTGTCTATATAAGGTCCCACAGTTGACAGTGCATGTCAGAGCAAAAAACCAACCCATGAGGTCGAAGGAATTGTCCGTAGAGCTCCGAGACAGGATTGTGTCGAGGCACAGATCTGGGGAAGGGTACAAAAAGAATTCTGCAGCATTGAAGGTCCCCAAGAACACAGTGGCCTCCATCATTCTTAACTGAAATAAGTTTGGAACCACCAAGACTCTTCCTAGAGCTGGCCGCCCGGCCAAACTGAGCAACCGGGGGAGAAGGGCCTTGGTCAGGGAGGTGACCACGAACCAGATGGGCACTCTGTGGAGATGGGAGAACCTTCCAGAAGGACAACCATCTCTGCAGCACTCCACCAATCAGGCCTTTATGGTAGAGTGGCCAGACGGAAGCCATTCCTCAGTAAAAGGCACATTACAGCCCGCTTGGAGTTTGCCAAAAGGCACCTGAAGACTCTCAGACTATGAGATCACAAGATTCTCTGGTCTGATGAAACCAAGATTGAACTCTTTGGCCTGAAAGCCAAGGGTCACGTCTGGAGGAAACCTGCCACCATCCCTTCAGTGAAGCATGGTGGTGGCAGCATCATGCTGTGGGGATGTATTTCAGTGGCAGGGACTGGGAGACTAGTCAGAATCGCTGGAAAGATTAATGGAGCAAAGTACAGAGAGATCCTTGATGAAAACCTGCTCAGGACCTCAGACTGGGGTGAAGGTTCACCTTCCAACAGGACAACGACCCTAAGCACACAGCCAAGACGATGCAGGAGTGGTTTCGGGACAAGTCTCTGAATGTCCTTGAGTGGCCCAGCCAGAGCCCGGACTTGAACCCGATTGAACATCTCTGGACATTCTTGAAAATAGCTGTGCAGCGACGCTCCCCATCCAACCTGACAGAGCTTGAGAGGATCTGCAGAGAAGAATGGGAGAAACTCCCCAAATACAGGTGTGCCAAGCTTGTAGCGTCATACCCAAGAAGACTCGATGCTGTAATCGCTGCCAAAGGTGCTTCAACAAAGTACTGAGTAAAGGGTCTGAATACT